>NW_008676632.1:37740-53200 GCF_000695815.1 Acanthisitta chloris | reverse complement strand
GGCAAAGATAGAGCAGAAAGAGACAGAGAATGGCTGATATATTTGATATGTCTTAGTCAGTTAGGCTAAACCAACTCCCAAAGGTGACAACTGCATCTCTCCACAAAGTTTTAGCAGAAAGTAAAGACAAACTTTGACAGCTCACACTTAAATGAGAACTCCCAACAAAGTTTAGCTCAGACAAAAAGGAAGTATCCACTCCAATGCAGGTTTAGGTACAGAATCTGCTGGTTTTACAAGTTACACCTTTGCTGCAATTATCCAACACGTAAAACAACTAGACACCAGTTTTGGTATGTTTCATTACTCCTTTGTCTGAGGTATCCCAGACTGTCCTGATGTGAATGACAGCCAGAAATATCTGGACATAATTTCCCCACTACAAAACAGGACCTAGATGTGCAAGGCACTTGCTCTCTCATAGCTGACCTGAATGAACTGCAGCCAATAGGCTCTTCTTACTCTTCAGTGAAGAATGAAAATATATATTCTCTTTGGAGATGTTCCTTTGTGAGAATTAATTTTGGATTTGGGTCATAATTTTATTAATCCTAAAAGATTTGGAACTATCTCTGAGGTTCTGAATGTAGATGGTTCAATCATTGTACAATTACACACAGACAGCTACTAAAGCACATTCCCTGAACTCATCTACAGCATATCTTCTGAAAATAAAACTTTTTCACCACAAATCTATAAAAGCACATAAAGACTTTCACTCTCACTGGTTTTCAAATGATGGTGTCATTTACTTACATGCTTTTCTTCTAACTGATCAATTATCAATGTCAATTTGATGATCTTTACTATTTTTCTTTTAAGACTTTTGAATTATATTTCTACATACTAATACATCCATTCCAAATGGTACTTCTACAAAGACAGGAGAGTGGATTATACAAATACTGCCCATCTATCAACTGGAAATATTAAATAAGGTTGTTTAATTTAATGTGTCTTATGTACTGTCTAAAGAAATTGAGCCCATGAATCTGTATTCATTTAAATCCCTATAAAACTATAGGGATTCAAACATTGTAACATTTTGTAGCACAATTTTTAATTAAAAGAAGTGTTTTGTTTTTAAATCATTGCAGAATATCTGAATGGGCGTTCACAAATAGAAGTTTTACGTTGTTATAGGATGAACATTCTCTGGATTGATCAAACTTTTATGCATTTCATAGACTCTAACACATCAGGATGTTAATCGCTGCAGATTTAACCCCAAATAAGCAGGAGAGCCAAATCACATGAACTTTGTTTCTACCTGAGAAGCAGATTTGAGTCAACATCTATCCCTTTCTAAAAGTCCAGATTAAGAGCATAGGCAATTTAGGACAAATAAATCTCAAAAAACCTTACAGACAGGATGTTGAAATCTCTGTTTCTATGAGGCAGCTAAGTTCACCTGACAAAAAGAGGTAATAGAAGTAACACAACAGCAGCACTAATGGCCTATACAAGGGGGAATCACAAAGAGAAGTGTTCCATATACATAAACTCTCTACCAAGCTTGAATCACTCAAAAATGTGCGCAGATGATCACTAGAAATGTGAAATATAAATATTTCCTTCCTGAACAATGTGTGTGTGACACAAAACTCGATTCCTGCATTACCATTAGCAAACAAGAGATTTTTCAGGCCTAGACCAGAAAGTGGAAAACTGTCACATATCAGGTTTGCTAGTAACAATGTTGATTCAATATTTCTCCAGCACAGTCCTTTGTCTCTCACAAGGGATAGCAGAGTACTGTGTAACACTTTTATTCCTGACAGTTTTTCTTGCAGGTGCATATAGTCAATCTATTTGCCATTTCCTCTATTGCACTCCCAAAAGAAAACACCTTTATTGGCTCTAAAAGCAAGTGACATATTTCCCCCTAACTGAACAGTCTCAGACACTTTCTTTATAAATAAGTTATTTTGGAAATGTTTCTGTATGTGATAAACTGGAAAAGGCTATCTCATCTGTGGCAAGGCAAGAACTATAGTCTCCAGGAGTTTTCCCTGAGGAAGCATTCGGGATCTGTATAATTTCCTATCAAATGACAAGCTGGATGTGTGCTGTTACAGGCAGGAGCAAGATGCATGAAGGCTTACAAAAGTTACAGCAGAGGTGAGACATTTCCAGAAATTCCAAAAGATTAAATACTAATGAAAACAAAATATCTCCCTAACCAATTCCATACATAATCTAATTTTATGCAGTTTATCACAATAGATACTGGATTTCGAATCTAGTTGCTGGAAAGCAGTAAGTACTGATTCCAAATCTCAAGATAATGCAAATTTTCTTCAAATAAAGATGTATTTCAAATATTGGTAAAACACAACACAGGAAAAACTACTCGAATTGCTGCTAGTGCATCAAGAGATTTTAGAGTATGAAGACTAAGTTATAGCTGGTACAAATGAAGGACTAAACTGCAGAGACATAACCTGTTAAAATGCAGTGATTAAATAAAATAAAGACATCACCAGCTGGAATCAAAAATAGTATTAAAACTGCTCTAACTACTGTAACTAGGTAAAAAAAATATAAATCATCAGTCCATGTTAAAAAAATCAAGTAAACCTTCCTTATTACTACTTCTCTCCAGAATAAGCTACTAGTTGCCTTGTCAATGGATTAGCAAATCAAGATTTCCTATATGTTTTACTACTAATCCTTTATTCAACAGAAAACCAAATTCTGAAACAAAACTATCCATCCCCAAATATCTTTAGAGAACAGATGTTGTGCTGAAAGTTAACAATTAAACTTCTCAGTTCATTTGCCAAACATCAGTGTAGGTAAAATGTGCTCTAAAATAGTTTCACCTGGTTAGAGTCAACCAAACAAGTAAAAAGATAACCTGCATTCTTTGATCTGAAACATGCAGACCCAGAAAATGTTTGGACACGATAAAAATTTGACATTGTGGATAAGCTTCACATCTTTTATTCTTTTTCATAAAGAAGTGTCAGACAACTATATAAAAATAATAGATCAAATAAACATAGACACTGTTGTACACAGAGCATAAAACCTTAAAAAACACTGAATAATTCAAGGGAACTCCAGCTACACTTGTAATTTACAACACTTGCAATTTTTCATAAAGCAATACTTTCTTTAATTCTCATCTTTTTTTTTTTCTCTCTGCTGCCTCAGGAAAGAGAAAGGCAAAAATGGAACCCATAACTACAAATATTAAAGTGTTTGCTTTTAGTATCAGTGTAGTAAATATGTCATTACTCTTAGATGGTAATGCAATATGCAAACAATATTTGTCCCAGATAACTACAGTAAACAAAATTTTCTGAGACTATAATATTTTCTCTCCTGCTATTTGCAAGATTACTTTGCAAAAAAATGACAATTTTTGAATACCTTCCCAACACAAGGTATTTTTCCTTTCTGAAACAACAGAACACACACAGATTAAGCAATTTTTTTCTGTTCTTGGGCAAGTGCTCAGATTTTCAGCAATGTCTTCAGTCTAGGGGTAGCTGCTGTATTAATCCTGATGTCTGCATTAAGCTGACTATCTCTGCATTGCAATGTATGATATTTGTCATAAGGAAAACAAAAATCTAGTCTCAGTTTTACCCCAGATCTGCTCCTTGCATCTGCTGTGTCACTTTAGAATACACATTTTTTTCTGTCTTGCTCTCTAATTAATATTGCTGTGCCTCAGATTTTGTGCACAGAAAGAACAGCTCACCAGGAAAAACAGACATCCAAACAGTCACTAAATTGGGAGTTATAACATATTCACAGAATCACAGAACCGCAGAATAATCAGAGTTGGAAGGGAACCTTGAGGATCATCTAGTCCAAATCCTGTCCCTGCACAGGACAACCCTGAGAATCACACCCTGTGCCTGAGAGTGTTGGCCAAACACCTCTGGAGCTCTGTCAGCCTTGGGGAGCTGCTCAGTGCCCAAAAACCTCTGGAGGAAGAACCTTTTCCTAACAACCAACCTAAATCTTCTCTGACACAACTTCAGGCCATTCCCTCAGGTCCTGTCACTGGTCACAGAGATCAGAGGTCAGTGCTGTCCCTGCACTTCCTTCCATGAGGAAGTTGTATACAACGATGAGGTTTCCCCTCAGTCTCCTCTCCATCAGGCTGAACAGACTGATTTGGAGAGGAAAACACCACATCCACATTTAACTTTTATCCCCTATACATATGTTATGTGCAGTCATACTTGGACTTTTTTTTTGCTTGTTCTTAAGATTGTTTTTCCCACCAAATTTCTCAGTTTGAGTAATAACATCCAAAAATGTTTTTCTACCAGCCAACCTTGAAAAGAATTTCATAGAATCATAGAATTTAAGGGTTGGAATGGACCTTACAGATCATCCAGTCCAACCCCCTGCCCTGGACAGGGACACCTCCCACCAGATCAGGTTGCTCAAGGCTCAGCCAACCTGGACTTGAACACCACCAGGGTTGGGGCAGCCACAGCCTCCCTGGGCAACCTGGGCCAGTGTCTCACCACCCTGTAGTAAAAAACTTTTTTCTCACATCCAACCTAGACTTTCCCTCCTTCAGATTGAACCCATTACCCCTTGTCCTATCACTGTAGCTCCTAACAAAGTTCCTAACAAAGAATTTCCTCCTCTCTCCCTCTTCTAGACATACTGACACCATAAGTAGACACTGCCAACTAATCCAAGTGAATTTTCTTGTCTTTACACATTTAAAATTGAGCTATAGCATTTGATACTCTGACTGGGTGCACTCAATTTCCTATTATTATACAGTTATTTGCTGATAGAAGAGCACTGACACAATTTAAAGCACTTATTAGCTGCAGTAGTTTTGTCAGCCTCACACTTAAAATATCATTAATTCCTTTAGTGTCTGAACTCATAACAAACTGAATGGAGTAAATTAAATGAATATATATATATTTATTTTTTTAGATGCATTACTGATATATGAGTCACCTTGATCTCCTTTGGGATGGAACTCTAATTAACATTGGAACATATTTTGTCTATAAAAATTTCTGCTGATTGCCCAAGAGGTGACAGGAACTCATTTTCCAGATGATGTTAACTTTTACGGATTAAAGTGGTGAGCTACCAGCAGCTGCAGCTTTGTGGTTTATGCTCAGGGTACTTTATAAGCAACTCAATATTTCTGAAATCATGACAGTCACATCTGATGTAAGAGAAATTAACATAAAAGAAGTGAAATTATAAATCACGATGTATTAAAATGCTAGAACTGAGAAAATAACTGTGTTAACACTCTGACATATCACTTATGCATTTATTATATGTAATAAGTTCAGGTAATTAGAATTGCTGTAAAGAAATGAAGTTACTGACATGAGCTGACTGTAAAGTGTTAAAGTTATGGCATAGCCATTGTAACTCAGATTTTCTAACTGTCTTTGGTAAGATTATTTGCAAATTGAAAGAATATTCAAGACTCAAATGCCTTGGACACAAAGTTTATATATCTATTATCACTTTTATAACTGTTTTCAGATGTTTGAATATGTAACAACTGCAAAAGATTTCTTCAAGCTGAAATTTAGCTTCAAACAGGGGTAAACATAAAGAAATCCTGCGCATTTAAGCAATCTCATAATGCAAAATGTTTTAGACCTTCTTTGGAACTACCAATTTAGAAAATGTTTCTACATTTCATACTTATCCATAAGTGGGTTTCACACCATACCATAAGTAGAAGATTTAACTGAAGCTGCTCTTTCTCTTTCTTTTCAATTTACCTCTTTTATCAAAGGAAACAACAAATCATGTGTCAAAATTTTAAGACTTTTGAAGCATTTCCAGCTGTTTTTACTTCTTTCTGCAATTTATATGGGCAAAATTTAATGTCATAAAACCAAATGAGAGATTAGTCTTTCTATCCTCAATAAATCATTTCTCTCAATAAATGCATTTCGTTCAATAAAGAAAGGTATAATTAATGATACTAGTTTCTCCAACATACATCTAGTTTTTCTGATGTGTTTTATGTTAACACAAAATTTTAATTCCCATGAGGCACCATGAGAGGAGATCCAATAAAATCTTTACTTACTAAAAGTAATCATTGGGTGAGTTTAAATGCCCAAATCCAGAATCATTATAAGAAAACTCTTGCTAGTAACTTATCTACCAAACTAAGTTATTGCTTGAGGAAAGGGTTGAGATGAAAGTGTTTATGCCTCTATAACAGTCACCCTTGTTTTTCTGCCCTGGTAAGAGACAGGAAGACCTTTAAAGCTGGGGGAACCTTTTCTAGTCTTGATGGTTCACCTGCTATTAGCAGAGGGAATCAAACTTACTTCCTGAGACTGCTTTGAATAGCTCCAGGCACTTCCATTTGAACTGCAACTGCTCCTAGAACCAAGCAGTGTGGGTCACTAGAGCTTCTTCATGTATTCTCCATGTTACCTCTGTGTTGGGTTTTTCTTTCATTAAATACTTCCCATGGAATTATGAACTGTTGTCTCAGTTGATATAAGTGTAGCTACACTAAGTCTGCAGAACGACAGATAACTAAGAGCTCTGAACCACATATTTAAAACCTCATAAAAACCACTCCATGTCCTCTCAGTGAAACTAGTTTACACCTTAATAAACCAGTTTACACATTCATTTCTCTGTAATTAGCTTGGATTTGCACTGGAACAAACTTCTCAGCATGCAATTGCTACATTTGTTGGATTTGCAGTGATCTTTCAAGCCTGCCAGAGGACTATTAGTGTTCCACATGTCAGTGACACCTGGCATAGACTGTGACTCTGCAAAATTTAATGGCAGCAAGGGAATTGTTGTCTATTGCTTCACTGGTCCATGAACCGAGGAGTTCCTGAGCAAGCCTTGGCACAGCACGGCAAAGCAGCTGTTAGGCCCCATTGTTGTTGAGAATAAGCATTTTGACAACTACTAATCATGTATTTACTCTGAACACTGAATAATCTTATACATTTATTATTCTCAGAATATATTTACCCAACAAGTAGTGGCAGCTCTAAATGAGTTGCTTATGTCCTAGCAACAAAACACAAGCAGTAATTAATTAGTTTAGTGTTATTTAGCTACAGTTTATTTATTTATTTATTTCCCCAAGCCATTCAGCAGATACATCAAATACAAAAGGGCAGGTAGGTCTTTGTGGCATTAATGGTTATCACGTTTGTGGCAGAAATTCCTTATGAACTATTCTAGGGAATAGTTTAAGATGAGATATCTAATGTTGTCCTGAATTGGGAACAATTAAAAGGACAAGAAAGTGATGACATAAGTGAAACAAAATGCTTCAAATATTGAACAGGTTCAAGTTGGTGGTTATCAATTCTGTGTTAAAAGACAAAACAAATGAAGAAGTAAAAACCCCAACAGAAAATAAGAAAAAAACTACCTGAAACAGAGTTGCTAAGATGTTTAAATTGCACAACATTATTTAGACAATAAATGTAAACCATTCCCCAGGAAGCTTAAAAAATTCTTCATGATGGTATGAAGGCAGATGAAACTCAGTTCAGGCAAAGACAGAAAGTAAGGAGTCATTTAACTTTTGCAGATTCTTTGAACTATAAGGACAATGATTCAGGAAAATGGGAATGGCTGTCATAGGATTCAGAAAGTTTAGGATCAAGTGCACAAGAACTGAAGTAGGTTATAGGGAAGGTTACACATATAGAATGCATGGAAATGATACCAATGTTACTCAAACTTTTAATACTTGCATTACATTAATGTAGCTCTTCCTCCTTAACTTTCCCCTCTGTAATTGTAAGCCAGCTGATCTTGCCAAAGACTTTTAACCTCCAGGACATATCTAAAGTTATAAGACACATAGTTTTTCCAGAGCTATTAATATTACAGAAGGGATAGTCAGCATGGAAACTGGTAGAAAATCAAAATACAAGGTATGTTTAATATACAACAGAAAGCATTACCAATTTTATACTTAGGAACTCATCTGGGATAAATGTCTGACCAATGAATTGGACCTATATGACCATGTCAGTCTATACTCACAAATTGCTCAGTCCTCAGAAATATATTTCCCATGTGAACTAGGCAATAGGTAGACAAATTGTGATCAATTTACTAAAAATGCCAGTTCTGTGGACAACTAAATGATTACACGCTCAAAATGCACAAAATATAACAAAGCACATTATAATTGAATAAATCATCTATATGACTTTTTTGTTGCATTATGAAACACTGCAATAATTCCTCAGTAAGAGATTGCTGAATGCATGGCACCATTTTCTTCTATTTGCTTCTCCCCAGTGTAAAATAAATCATAATGAAAGATAAACACATGAGAAAGGAGTGCTGCAATTACAGTTATTTGGAAAAGAGAATAATTAAAAACTCTATTCATCTGCACCATAATAACTCTCTTGAAGCAAATCCAGCAGCAAGCAGAACTACAACATGTCACGCAATGTGGAGCTCATGCCCACATTCCTTCTGTCCTCACAGCCCAGGTTTACCAATTTGAAAGTATATTATACACAAGATAAACAGCAACTAATTGAATCAAAACTGGGGCTGAAGCCCTGCCCATGGGAGGTCCTTTCAGCTCAGGTTCTTGCCCTTCACACCACCTGAGCTACAGCCTTGTATCAGGTCATGGACCCAATGAATCTATACCCCAACCCACAGGGTGATATCTCAGCCTGACCTCAGCCCTGGCCCATCACTATGGACATGGCTGGCAGGGATGGGGCTGTTTCACTCTGGTCGTGGTCACCAGGCTTCTGACTTGGCTCCAGCCCTGTCCTTTCCTCACCTGATGACTGGGAGAGTAAAGTAGCTGAGGGCGCCCTGAAGTGGAAACTCCATCCAAGTGGAAAATCTTTGCCCAGCAGTGAGAAGACTTCTCACTGGTTTGTGATTAGTGAATGATCTAGTGATCATTCCCAAAAAGCACTGGTGCACGTGAATCAGGTTATATCATCAGACAGACATTAACAAGTCACCTATTCCCTAAATAACAAGTATTTCTTTTTACTTCAGAAACTTACTTTTATAGAAAATACAAAGTTCAATGCTGATTTCTATGAGTGACCACATAGAATCACCAAAAATAAGTACCTGCACTGATGATCATCATACAGCATGGATGATCTTTCATTATGAAATGAACTAATTAGAAACACATGGGATGCAGTCCTGATGTTGATTTAAATCCCAAAAGGAGCATAAGGACATGAAGGCCACATTATCACCCACAGAAAAACCCGCTGGTAGGTTCTTAGCAGGAAGCATGTAAGTACTTAGCTGGGGCTCCTGGTATAACAGCAGGGCTGCTGAGAGTGACAGTGGGAAGTTATTTTAACAAGCTGCTAATATGAATCATTCCTTATTACACCATTGTTAAATGAGCAAAGCAATGAGGTACAAACCTTAACCGCCTTAGGATAAGCCTGGGGAGATGTGAGTCAAAGGGAAGAGAGAAAGAATCTTTGAGCAACTGAGCATAGTTGAAATCAGGAGACTTGCAAAACATTACAGTCCCTGACTGGTCTTAGAACACAAGCAAATGTCATATTAAAACCGGATACAAGTACATTGCTGATGAATGACTTCAAAATCTACTTTTTGAAAATGTTGTGATGTAGCACCAAAATTGTTTTGTTTGCTTATTTTTATCCCAAATCCTTCCTGTTTTCAGTCATTCTGCCCTCACCTTCTGTCTTTAGCTGGAACACTGCCCTCCCCCATAATCTAACCAGAGATGCACTTAATCTTCTTCAGGGGCTAACAAAAACATTCAAGGTCTGGTGTTTTGGTTTGTTTTTTTTTTGAAAACACTATAATGATTTGTGCTGAAATATTTGATTTAACTCATCATTAAAACATTTGGATTTGCAACTCATACTGCATTTTATTTTCCATTTTCATGCTCACAGTCTCAGGAGCAGCCTAATACTGTCAGGACAAACTGGAAGGATTCATAATACTTGTATTTTTTTTATCTTAAAACTTTCTGTGATGTTTATTGTTAGCTTATTGAAGAAGCAAAAATCCTTCACCTGCTTCTCCAGCCTCCAATTAAAGGCTGGAACAATTAGATTTCATTGAACTGTAAGTTCACTAATTGAATAGATATATAGGCAGTTGAAAGCACCAGGATTCTCTACAGGGTTTGTTTATCAGTGTCTAAATCTTGGTTAACAGCTTGCTACTATTCTAAATATACAAGTATTTATTTAAGTATTTATGTAGAATGTTTGTTTACCATGGCAACTGCTATATCAACTTGACATACACAGAAGTAATTTTATTCAGATACATTTACCTCTTTGTTAGCATTCATCCATATTTTATGGTACTTAAAGAGAAATAGCAACAAATTCTCGATATATGTTTCAACTCATTTTATGTGTAAGAGGTATTTGTCTGTTTTCTAGCATGATGTATATGGTTAAAAGTATTTGCAACCACAGAATTGGTCAAAGAGTGAATTAAATCAGCTGGTGGAAAAATCATGTTGACCTTTGAGTATTACAGAAGAATCATAGAATTTAAGGGTTGGAATGGACCTTACAGATCATCCAGTCCCAACCCCTGCCCTGGGCAGGGACACCTCCTCACTAGAGCAGGTTGCTCAAGGCTCATCCAGCCTGGCCTTGAACACTGCCAGGGCTGGGGCAGCCACAGCCTCACTGGGCAACCTGGGACAGTGTCTCACCACCCTTAGAGTAAAAAACGTTTTCTAATATCCAACCTAAGCTTCCCTTCCTTCAATTTGGACTCATTACCCCTTGTCCTGTCACTGGAGTTCCTAACACAGACTCCCTCTCTGGCTCCTTGTAGGCCCTTCAGATATTGAAAAGTTGCTCTGAGGTCTCCACACAACCTTCTCCAAGGCTGAACAGTCACAGCTCCCTCAGCCTGTCCTCAGGGGAGATGTTCTGTCCTCTTATCAACTTCGTGGCCTCCTCTGGACTTGCTCCAACAGTTCCATGTCCTTCTTGTGTTGAGGACAGCAGAGCTGTGTGCAGGATTCCAGGTGGGTCTCATGAGAGCAGAGGGGAAGAATCACCTCTTTTGACCTGCTGCCTACGCTCCTTTTGATGCAGCCCAGGAGTATTACTTGACCTAAGGGTCTTTCATTAACAAGGTTATTTATTTTGCTGGTTGAATTTATAACCTTATATAATTTTTAAAAAAGGAATGCAAAGAGGAAAACATATGCATCCCAAACACAAAATAGAGCAAAAACAGTTTTTCTAATTATGTTTTTCTACCATCTTTTCTTACACTTCAGACTCCATAGCCAATTGTTTCTATTTTCTAACTTCCCTTAAAGATTAATCCTGCTCTCTTCCAGACCACTGGAAGAACCTAGCCTACATGTGAACACACCTTGGCATGAGCAATATACTACTAACACCAGAGCTGCAGAAAGCTGAATATACTCAAAACACCTTTCCTGATATTTGTCCAAAGATCCAAGATCATGAAAGGAAGAGGTTATACAACTGATTGGTTAAATTGTTGTACATTCAGAGGATGATAACAGACTGGACCATGTCCTTGGTTCACTGAAGAGACTGGACCCAGATCCTTCCTCATCTACGTCCATGGAAATGACCAAAATTGTTAACTCACCTATTATATTTGGATATATAAACCACAGACAAAGTAAAGAGCAGAACTACATGTGTGCAGGTCACAGAGATACAAACCCACCTCTCAGAGGGTAAGTGGTGATCTGTCTCTGCTTGACCTGTCACACCCAATTTCATTGACATCTGATTTACTAGTGAAATTGGAAGATGAAGAATATACAGCCCTAGAACTGCCAAAATTAAGGCAGACCCCAAAGGGAGTTTGCAGGGTTAAAGAGAATAATAACTACAGCACGACTGGAAAGGAAACTGGATATAATAGGCTCTGTAATTACAGAAGGCAAGAAATAATTCAAGACTGCAACATCATGAGAGTACAGTACCAGGAGAGATTAGAGGGAGAAAGAAATCAGACTGGTCATGAAGTATTGTATACACTGTTGAGTTTCCAATAGGGAATAATTCACTTATGTGATTCAACTCTTTCTCCCTCATCACAGCCAGAAACCGCCCTGAGTTAAACAGAGGACAAAATTAAGAGATACTGTGAATTCTTCAATATCTTCTGTACCAGCAGCCATACTCTAGTCCCTCCTGCAGTAAATGAGTAATAATAATGATAATAGTCATAATTAATATTAAACTCTTAGTGAAGGTTTATTATCTTCAAGTTCCATTAAGTAATTAACCAATTCATTAAGATGGCAAGTGTAAAAGCAAGTTACATAGAGACACATCCTGCAGGTCCAACATTTAATAATCTATTTTAACAGTAAAAAAATTAACAATTCTTTCTTAATATAGTAATGAGCTAGTCCTACAGTTATGCAAAACAAAACTGAAGAACACCTTTTTTTTTTGAGTCCTTATCTTCTCACAAGTTGCTGTTGGGTTGTACAGTCTCAGCTGGGAAATACTGCACAGGAATATACATGTGCTTGTTTGAGATAAAAGTCTACCCTGCCAATCCTACTGAACAATGGTAAACCCACATATTTCACAAAACAAAGCAGAGGTGAACACAGGTATATTTATTATTCGCAGTTCCAGTAATCTCAATCAGCTTTTTTTAATTCAGTGGACCAAACTGGAAAGAATGAATGCTTTAGATCAGATCTGAGAATCATAGAAGCGTAGAATGGTTTGGGTTTGAAGGGACCTTAAAGATCATCTAATTCCAACCCTCCTGCCCTGGGCAGGGACACATTAACTTCCATCTTGTTACATGCAAGTTTCAAATGCAACTTTTTGCTTTCGTCTTATATATTGATTTATGATGGCAGTAAAAAAAAACTAAGAGCTGTCCTTTTCTCTCATTTTACCTTCAATGTTGTGTTTGTAAGTCACAACTCTCTCTTCTTCATGCTAATGGAATACAAAACTGTCCCAACCAAGATCAGTAGGGCTGAATCAAACCAGTGCTGGAGAAAAAGAGGAATAAAGAAATACATCTTCTACAGCAAACCAAAATTTGGTCAAGTATTTTCTGCAAGTTACACCTTATTTCCTTCTTAATTTATTCAGTTTCCAAAACAAGCTACAGGGAAAGTTTTGCCTTACTTGCATCTTGTTTCTTTGCCTGAGAACCTCAACTCTTGAGAGACTCTGAGCTTGTAGCAGGCAGTATTTTAAGACCGTGTTTCTAATTAAGTGAACAGGTGGCTTCAGCCAGCAGGAACTACTGAGCAAACAAACCCAGGGAGAGCTGGGACTAGTTGTAGCAGATGGTGTGGTCTTTGTACCACTTTAATGAAGACTGTGCCTGAGCTCTCTGTTGGGTTTAATAGAACACTTTCCTTATCATTTGTGCAACTACATTTACACCAAACTAAAAAGAAATGATTTCTCGATGAGGAAAGCAATACATTCTCTGCACCCTTCAAACATGTTCAAGCATAGCCTTATCAGCTAAGTATATATTCTGCAGAAGAAAATTCAGCTAGAAGGTCAATTCATGTCTAACACTATTATCTATATTCATCCACCACAATATATACTGTTGTAATATTTGTATCCTGCTAACAATCATCTTGTGAAACTTTGCACAGACATTAAGTCTTTAAAGGGCAGGTAGACATTTATAGATTTTTAACATTCTCTTGCTAACCTGTGTTTTCAAATTAATCTATCAATGATTCAGAATACATTTATTAAATTATAAGCTTCCCCTCATAGATTTATGTGAACATACTCCAAATCAGAATTCACATCAAGAATGGGAAAATTTGTTCAAATGTTTTTCATGAGGATCAAGATTCTATCTTGCATCCTGCCACTTACTTAGGAGTGGATGATCAGAAAAGAAAAGCAGTGCTATAAAAAGAATTTCAATGGAAAAAATGGCCATTCCAACTTGAGTGAGGAATAAACAGTAACTTAGGGAACAGAATGGGATAAATGGGATAAATTTTCAGTATAAATTCAGTAATCAAATTCAGAAATTCCAATAAATTACACTTTTGCAGTCCAGTATTATCACAGAAGGCTCATAGATTTCTAAACTAGTCATACATACAATCTTCCATTCAAACCTTTCCTAAAATGCATCCATATGGAAGACAGTTCAAATTCCTTACAAGATTGTACTGCAAACTGGTTTGCCTAGATCAGGAACTGTTTACTTATCCCTGAGGTAAAGTTTCCTCCTGCCACATGGTTGTTTTAGGGCAGCAGCATCAGTTTTCCAGAGTAAATGTTTGGTGATATTGTGAGGAAATTACACAAAAGGGATGCAGGAAAAGTAAGCCACTGAGTGGGGAGGGAAAGAAAAAACAACAAAATGTGTGTGAACCATCAAGCAAAAGAAACACAATGAGCATTATGGATGGAACCAGATCATTTACTAATATACATTTTGTGCTTCTTTTTTTTTTCCTCTCATATGCACAAATGTTTTATGAGAACACATAGGAATCTGATCCATAAATCTTCATGCTGCCAGAAAAGAGAGCAAATGATGCAGTGATTTCAAAGTAATGTAGCTGTCTGGTCATTTTTTATTTTCACAAATATCGTTCTATAATTAGGGCAATTAATATCCATAGTGCCCAGCATATATGGCAACTGAAGGCCAGGACAGATGCCATTTATCTCTAAGTGCAGGGAAAAATTATTTTAGCTTTATCAAATGGAATAGATATTTGGAAAGATGAGAGATTAAGAGCTAAGGGTGCCAAGTATATGAATTGCATCTTTTTCCAGTTATTTTAATTATTATTATTATATTTCCTAGTTCTTGTGATACCCCACCTGGAGTACTGCACACAGTTCAGGTGTCCTCAACAAAATTGCTGCACAGTTGCTATAATATCACTTGATAATTCATTGAAAACCTTATTCTACCCTTTGTGCACAGATTCAATTGATAAGGAAAACTAGACCTACAACATGGCCCATTCTGTACTAAATACTCCAGTATGTAATAATTTGGCTGGAATACCACATGAATCACAGTATCCACAACTCATTATTCTTACTATTCATATCACTGAAGTTGTCTTGCTGGTTCTATTTATTTTTTCACTGGAGTAATTCTTTAGGGAACTTCAAAGCAATTAGTTCAGGAGCACATGTTAAGGGGTGAAGGGTTTCAATGTTGCAGCAATGTAAGATAACTATAGATCACAAAATCTGTCATGGAATAATGCAATCAAGAACAAAGCAAACTGAAGCTTTGTTTTCAAAAGATAAGAATGCAAGGGAATGCATCACTAGCTCCCCTTACGTCTTGTGCTGTCTACCTCAATGAGCCTCCCTGCCTGCAGATTTCAAAGTCATTGGTTAATTATCCTGTAGCAAACCCACATTTTGGGTGCTGTGATTTGAACATAATGATGTGACTACAATTCGAACAAATTAGAAATATGCAAAGTTGAATACTTGATTTCAGATATCATGCAGTA
>NW_008676632.1:0-37715 GCF_000695815.1 Acanthisitta chloris | reverse complement strand
ATGTTGCCATTGTTACTGAGAAAAACTGCTAATTGCAGTGCTTATATCTCCCCCACACTTGCAGGGCTTATCTCCAACCCCAAATCAAGAGCCAATGGCAAAAATGATGAATTAAAAGGTATATTTGCCAGGACTTTAAACCATGCAGAGAACACTGAGTAAGAAAGAACAAGATGGACTAAACAGACATCATTTGCAGCATCAACTTAATGCTTACTGTGCACACCCTGCACAGAAGAAAATAATATGCCAGTGTGTAAATTTACAGAGATAATATGAAAGTGTAGTTTATATCAGGAGATCATCAAACATGAAATGAACAATAATATGCCAGTGTGTAAATTTACAGGGATAATATGAAAGTGTAGTTTATATCACGAGATCATCAAACATGAAATGAATGTAGAGGAATATTTGTTTTTAAAATGTGCTGTTGGTAATATCTTGATAATTTTTTTTCCTAGCAATTCACCCAAATAAGACATATTTCTGGGGGTTTTGATAGTATGTCTGAAAGGTATTTTTTCCTTAAGAGTGTCATGATTCTGAATGGATTTTAGGCATCAGCATTTACAAACTCTTCTAGGAGCTCTCCCTGTGGCAGCTGCTCTAAGGTACTCAAGGTTAATATCACTGAATATTCTTCCAGTGGGAGACCAACCATCCCTGTGCCTGCTCCAAACTCAGGCACACAAAGGGAAATAGCAGTTGCTCCTCCACAGCTCCTTGAAACTACAGGCAGCCTTTTATTCCCTGCCTTCAGTGTGATTTCAAATCCTACAGTGACATTAGTTTTGCCACTCCCTGATGGAAAAAATATAAGCATGCTTCAAGTGTGTAGAAAATGCATGTTCAGCAGTACTGCTCAGTCATGAACATTGCTCAACAGTGACCAAGAAGATAGGGTGAATGATAGGAATGTTTTACAGGCCAAATCTGTGATGTGAGAACTCAAATGAAAACCACCTTTCCTAATTGCTCATTCCCTTAATACTCTATTTGATCCAGAGGTAAACCTATGCTTTCACACATGTCAGTTTGCTTCCAGACATTGTTCCAGTGTTGTTTATTCTTTTCACCTCTCCTGCTATAAGGAAAGTATAAAATCCAAATTCCTTTGAAATGCAGCGTTACAGAGGAAAACCATTATTTCCTATTGACAGTGATCATCACATCTGTGAGTGTTTTTGTCTCCTAGCAGTCAGTTCAAAACGAGCAGCTCTGATGAGACAAGACTTAACATTCTAATAACAAGCACAAGCATCTGCTCAGGTTTTAAGCAGGGAGTGAAGTTACTTTAGAGGGATGAGTTGTTTGTACAGATAATGACTCACAGACTTTGAGGGAATCCACTGATGTTGACTGACCCATGCCCATTTATCCTTCTCAAAAATCTCAGTGTATCCTTCCTTGATGCACAGACCAAACCTCTCCTTAGAGTCCCCAGCAACTTGCTGTAATGGGTGAGTGACATAAAAGCACTAAGTAATATTGTATTCTACTTGTCATATTTGATGAGATGAATTCATCAGCCTCTGTCTTACTTTATTTTTGTCACTGTGGCAAAATTTTGCAATCAGTGAAATGCCCATGATAATACCTTTTCTCAGGATAGTTAAACATGTCAGTTGGTAATTAGCTATTAACATCTGTGTTTTGTTCAAACATTTATGTCCTGCAAATATTCTTTAAAAACTGCACCTTTGACTTTGTTAGAGAAAAGAGCAGGAGAGGAGATTCTGAACCTGAGTATGCTAGATTTGGCTGGGAATTGATTCTGTATTACATTCAATTCTCCTTTCTTTTCTTCAAATAAAAAAGACAATGTTTTAAAAGTAGTTCAGGGCTACAGCATCTCTGAAAAGGCACTCCTTGAACATGGCATAAATAATGCAAATAATATCAGTGCTAGGGAAAAAAAATGTCAGAAGAAAACCAGATATATTATCAGCAGAAGAAATAGTCTCAGTGACTTCATGTAACACACTGGCAGTAAGTGCAGTAATAAGTAACACCCAAAGCCTGGTGCTAGCCAGGAAATTCAGCAGCTCTTCTCCACATTCAACCACTCTGAAATGATCTCCAACTGCTGATTTTCAGGGACGTGGAAGACCTGATCTCAGGGTCCAGCCTTGGAGAAGGAGGTCCAAATGGAGGACTGACACAGATGATTGTGAAGGTGGCATTGGATTTAGCTCTGTTATTTCAGTCGGTTCACGTTATGTGAATCTGCAGAATGATAGACTGAAGTGCTGGGAGAAGGTCTAAATGCATCAGGAAATGAAGAAAAAAATAGTTCCACCACATGAGTCTCTCAATTATTTAGCACTCTAAGGCATTAATCATTTCATTAATTCCAGATTAAATACTGCTCATTTGACTTTACTACTGTCTGCATAAGAAAGTGAACTTTCATATACTGGTGAAGAATTCTAAAAGGAAAATATCATGCTGAGATAAACTAAAACAAGTAGTGGACACAAAGAAATTAAAAACCTAGGCAAGTAAGAGATCCAAAAAGAATTGTGTCAATAAAAATCAGTGACAAGAACACAAATCAAAAAGGAAATCTGACATTAAGTTATCCTATGCACTGTATATAAAATAAAGGTATTTGTGGTCAGAAATGGGCTCAAAAGTAAGAATGCTGAATGTTCAAAAAATGTTTGAATATCTCAGGCTCTCTTATTTTCTTGAGAGAGAAAAAATTCAAAATCAACTCTGCCTAAGCATTTTGATATTTCATTTGGTAAGTTTGGTTTTTTTCCTAGCATATCTCTTGGGCTACAGGAGCACACAGAAGTATGATGGGGATTGGTATGGAAGAACATTTACCTTGTGCATCAGCTACCTTGAACTTCTGGGACAGATCAAGTAAGGGTCAACTCCTACTATCACTTCCAAAACCTTTAAGGCCTGTGTAGCCATACCAGTCTAGAATGAAATTTGTTTTGATTTCCATGGAATTCAGCGCTATCACTATAGCAACATTCCTAAGATGTATCTGCTCTTACCACTGTCCTTTTACCTCATGTCAGTGTTTCTTTCACTTGAGCTGACTCAGAAGTTAAAACTGAAAGATGCTTACACACAGGAATTTAATAGCTTACTGACTGTGAAGGCAGAGCTGATGATGTCCAAGCACTGACAGCTCTCAATGTCCCTCCTACCCTTCTTCTAGTTGGAGAGGAGACAAAAATTCTCCCACAGTTGTCTGGAAAAGGACCAGTGGTACAGGCTACTGTGGAACCAATAACCTTAGGATGCACCCTCTGAAATTCTTACACCTTATGGCACTTCAGTAACTCAAATATGGCATTTATCATAGAATCATCAAGGTTGGAGGAGACCTTTAAGATCATCAAGTCCAACCATTAATCATCAAATCTAACCATTAATTTTATGCAGCTGCAAATACACATCAGAGACTGAGTAATCAATGTTCAGATTTAACCTACTCACTCTTATATACCTACTACTTATTTGCTGGCTTTTTATTTAAGTAGTTAGCTGTACTGAACTAGTAGACTCACATGCACTGGACTACTAAAAGTTCAGATTCCTCCAATTCTTAACACACCATGACATGTGGTAGTTCATTTTTCTTTTCCTTCCTTTAAATTGCACATCGATGTGATGCCACTCTGGAGGTTATTGAAATTATTGTTCATGCCTTGAATATCTGGTTAAACAGAAATGTGTGATTCAAATTATTAAGCTAAAATGAAAAGAGAAAAGATGACAACATAAAAGGTCTTATTTTTAATTCTCTTTGCAAATCTCAGCAGTTAAAAGCCAGATGAATAGAAATCAGTTAAGGTTCATTACTGCTACAACCCGTCCAGAGAAGGAGAAAGATAGAAGCTCTGGTACATTAACTTTTACGCTTGTGACCCAGTAAATAATGTTCTAGTTAGAGCTATGACTTGCAACCCAAAGCTCATATAATTTCTGTAATAATCTATTCGTTTTTTACATTGCTAAGTGCTGCTAAATGCAGAGCTGAAGAATATCAAATGGAGAACAAAACTGAGAGTATTTCTTTTAAAATCACAGATGTATACTCAAAATTTTCCCCCATGATGAGACTATTTAAATACATGAGAAAACAAGGCCGTCTGTCAAATCTACAGCACTCCAAATGAAAAATCAAATTTATAATGAGTCTAGCACAGATGACATGCTTCCATTTTCTCTTCACACATGGGAGAGACTAGATTTTCAGTTAGCTTGGATCATTTACCCAATGCCTCTGTAATTCAGATGCAAGCACTGAGCATGTTACCTGAACAGACAGCAGAGGTGTGGGTTGAGGGAGGGAGTTTGACATTGGATTTGTCCCCACAAAAGGCTTTCTATCATGTCATAATTCTGTTACACTTGCAAGAAAGGATGAAGAAGTTCATTCAAATACAGTAAATTACATCTAGAAAATAGATCCACCTTATATCATTATTTTTATTGAATTATGTATTAATGAATAAAAATTCATTCACTGTGAAAGTTGCTTTAAAAGGATTCTCTTCTGAGGAATGTGCAGGTTGGTGCAAGCCTAAACTAAGCTGGTGAATACAGACAGCTCCTTAAAAATACAGGGGATCTTTTACCCCTGTTTGATCAGTAGCATCTAATTTGCACAGTGGGTAAGGCAATAACTGGGATGGTGAATTAAAAAGGTAATTAATGAATCACATATTAGCATTGTAAGGCTGGATTCAGGTGTCAAAAAAACTCTGTACATCTCATCTGCTAAAGATAGGTCTCTGATGCGGACTAAAATTAATTTCCATTGAGGACAATGTCTGGCAAACTTCTCAGTTGCAGGATTTAAGATATTTTCAGTACAGTTTCAACAACAGAATGATGGAGTTTTGTCCCTAGTTCTAGATACACTTTCAAATTCTGCAATCCTCCGTGATAAATTCAGGTTATATACATCCTCACTTTCTCACTACTTTACAGGTTGTTTCAAAGACTTTCAGCACTGGTTGATATCTATTGCATGAATTAATTTTTCGACTGATAATAGAGATTGAAAATTCATAACAAGCAGTACCTTCTTCAAGTTTAGATTGACACTATCTGACACTCTGCATAAACCAAGAAAATATGACCTCATCACTTAGTAAATATCTCACCACATTCACTTAGCATCCAAGAAGAAAATAGAGATGAGAAGGCCAGAAAGTAAACCTGTGTGTACAATGAACCTCTGCAGCCCAATCTTGTAGCTCCTGGTCCTTGTTTTACTCTCTGCCTCTGGGTAAGAGTTGTCCTCACTGACTTTGCAGCTTTTCTCACATAGTTGTAAACTGCCTGATCCCCTGGAAGTCTCATCTTTGCCAGACTAAACAAGCCCCATGACCTTAACCTCTCCTCATAGGTCCTGTGTTCTGGGCTCCATATTTACAGCCTCTCCAGTTTTCAATACCCTTCACAAGCTAAGGGGCCCAAACTTGAATGTAATATTCCTGACATCCCCAATGATATGTTTCTCAGTTGGGAATAATTATCAGGCCAATCTGGTTTAACACAGGGTATCAGATAACTGATACCATTACTTGACTTTAAAGTCCTTGTTTACAAACCTCATACAGACTCAAAGTATAACCCAAGTAATGAATCTGCTCATGGACATTTTCATAGCAAAAAACATGAGCTGTTCTGAGTTCCTGAGGTGCTTTATATGTCTCTCGCTGAATCAGTGAGACCAAAGCCTGAGAAACCTCTTTCCCATTACAATGGTCCAAACCAGAAACATGTCAGAACAAAGACAGACTGCACCTAATCCTATTAATGCTGTGCAAAATCAATCTCCTAAAGCTTTTTACTGCTTGCAAACATGCAGTCAAGATGCCTCTGGTGATGGACAGAAATTGCAGGTTTTGCTCCCAATTTTGTAGCCATTTCTTATTTTCATTTTCTTTGCTTTGGCTGAAAACTGATTGACTGTAAAAGATCTACTTCAATGTCAGTCTCCTGTTAACAGCTGGGAAGTCACTTTGTCTTACTTACAGCCACAAGGAAACACAAGATAATCACACTGTGACAGCCCTACCCAGCAGACAGCAGGGGAAGCAAATCTCCTTTTGTTATTCTCCTCTGCCCGTTTCAGCTCTCACAGAATTTCCAGTTAAAGGAAGAACATTCCTTTACAATTCCGTCAATGACTGGATAGCCAATAGATAAGCTTATTTTCAGGTCATAAGGCATATTTTTTCAGGATAAAGGTAGATTTTTATCTTCTGTGCTACTAAAAGTATATTCTACCGTTTTCATTAATCTCTGCCATTTTAGCAGAAATAACCTCTTAACTTTGTTAACTGCATATCTCGAGGTACTGTTGAGCTAGACAAGAATATTCCAGACTGAAGAATTCAACAGGAAAAAATATACAAAGAGGCAACAAAAACCTGGAACTGAACAGCATTAATGTCATGTAATTTAGTTGCTAGTTTCTATAAGCACTTGAATGTAAATCACAATTTCTACTGAAACTGAATTTAGTAATTAGAAAGACAGGGAAGGAAGCATAAAGAAGACAATCTCTCTCTCTTCATTGCCTCTGAACTGTTCCTTGTTTCCATAGGTGCTGCTTCTCATTTAACAGAGACATTAGCATAGAAATAATCTGCATCAACTCTGTTTCAAACCTCTGTCAGTCCCAGGAGTTTTGGCTGACTAACTCTATTACGATCAAAAATAATTTGAGTAATTATATTTTAGATTCAAATTAGCTATAGAAAATACAGCTTTATTTCTTTTAACAGATAAACATTACAAAAATATTATTCCTCTTATATTCATGTAAAAGAGTTTGTTGCAGCAGTTCATTCAAAGAGCTGGAAAAAGATGGGGAAAAAAATCACTAACACCAGCAGATTTCTGATAAAACTATCATGTCCAAGTCAGATCAACTACCTACAATTTCACATTCCACATGACATTTTACTTGTTAAAAAACCAGCTAAATATACATCTTGTGAAGACAATAAATCCCAGGTAATCGCCCAGAATATTAACAAAACAAAACAAAAGGAAACAAAATGTTCTGCACTAAAAGCATTATGTTGCACTAGCCAACTCCCAGAGTCTTGGAATCTATCATGAAGTCATAGCTTTATCTAGTAAAAAAATTAAGCTTGGCCAAGATCATCATGAAATTGGCAATAAATCTGAGATTCTATATAAAGGAAGGGCAGGTTAAGGATACTTTGCCATTCATTTCTCTAGATTGGTAGTTATTTGTTGAAGCATTCAACATTTATGAATTTCTGCAAACCTAAAAGCAATAACTCAGTCAGCCAGACACGATGTCCCAGAGCCATGAGCCAGTCAGTAGGATGAAAAAATAACCAGTAATGAGTATGATGTATTGGTTAGAGCAGATACTCCTAGATTCTTTATTTAGCTCTGCCAGCAATTAGTATGTGACCTTGAACAAATCACTCAGCTGAAAAAAAAACAGTTTAAAGCACCAAGTTTATACAAATGTATTCTAAACCTCACAGATTTGCAAATGCAAATAGGTAATTCAGGTTTTCTTACATTTGTACGTTATTTTTAAAGAAAGCTGCAAGAAAAATAGAAATGTAAGTTCCACACCTACTTCCACTGAATGTTGTTTCTAGCACCTTTGAAAAAATGTCAAACAGCAAGTTTTTATGCTACAATTTCTATTCATATTGTGTACATTATCACAGGGTTCTTACAGTGCTGTGAAACAGTGAGGATTTGTTAGGTAGTACTGTTACAGTGATGTGTAGCAATGAGGTGCAGCATAAAGATATGGAGCCTGAGTACCTCAAACTTAGCTACACTTGCCTGATGTGGTCTGGACTACTAATGACAGGGAAATGAAGGCCAGACTCATCCCACCTCTAACTTCAGGCATGTGAGCCTGGAGCAGGATGCAGGAATAAAGCAATAATCTTACCAACACATAGCCAGGATGCAGAGCTGCAAGTCCAGGTCAGGATCAGGGCCAGAGACAGTGGTCAGGGCTGTGATTATGCAGGAATTCCAGTGACCAGGGCAGGGTGAGGGCAAGCCAGAAAGCTGAGTGAGCAGGTTTGGGTCAGGGTCAGGATGAGACCAGGCACAGACAGACCTGTTACACAGCTGCTGCCTTTAACACAGCTCCTGGCAGCAAAGGAGCTGTCTTTGGACTCAATCATCCAACTTCTGATTTAGCCAACTAAACTCTGAGAAGGATGCTCTCCAGGTCCTGACCAGTGCACTGAGGGGCAGAAACAAGGGAGCTCAATACTCTTCCATCAAAAGAGACAAGAGAGCATGTCAGTACACCACACCTAATACCTGACATACCTTCTGGAACTGCTTCTCAATCTCATGAGTTAATCAGCTTCTATGCTGCCTCATGTAAGTGCTGAAGTGGAATGAACCCAGGTCAAGCATTCCTTCCTAGGAATGTAGAAAACAACTCAAACTGCCAAAATCCTTGTGGCTATCAGCAAAGACATTGGAACCTGTTCCTCCCTTTATGATCAGATCTGAGCTCCTTAGTTTTGGATTTCAATTACCTATTATTCAGCTTTGGAAGGTTTATAAATCCCAGTCATGCTAGGTAAGTTCCCTAACAAGTGTTCCCCAAGCCATTCAAGACTCTGCATGAAGAGCACCATATAGACATAGAGTAGCATGGGCAAAGTAGCATTTTTAAGAAGTTTTTTTTTTACACTTACATTGTTATCAGAGCTTCAGAAAATCTGTTTGTGGCATCCAAAGAGAAGTCAGTAAGGTTGCCATGTGCAGATAAAACTAGTTAGCATCACTGGTATAATTAGTCCAGCGACAACTCTCTCACAGGGATAAAACATTATCTATCCTACTCCTGATTTTCCCTTAAGCTTTTTATGAAAACAGGCAAATCTATTAGGCTTTCTAGGGCTACATTTCCCTATCTACTACAGAGAAAAAGGAAAGACAGAACCACATCAGCCTTCTCAGAACACCACCCTCAGTGAAGCACTTTGGGGTCATCAGATACAGAGCATCAATTACTGGTACTGCCTGCAAAACACAGAGAGCCTAGTGCTGTAAGAGCTCTGTTCACTCAGCAGCAGTTTTGCCTGGGAACACAGTGCCCGCTTAGCTCACTGATTACCTCAAATATTCCAAGGGTATGTCTGCTACTGAATGCAGCTGAGTCATGAGTTATGAAATAGTGATTTGCATGACCACAAATAAATACCTTGTAAACAGAGCTAGTTGGGGTGGAGTGTTATTGTGTCTCTGCTTGCATAACACTTCTTTTTCCCCACAAAGCTCTATGAGGATGTATTAAACTGACATTGATTAAAAGTTACAGAATTGAGTTATATTTAGAACTTAATTTAAAAATCTTAAAAACACCCTGAGGCCAGCTGGAGGAAGACAAAGCATCATTTGCTAATTAATTTTAATGGAAACACTTTCAAATTTTATTTTACTGAAGAGAAACTGAATTTGGAATATTTTTGAAGTCTTTTAGAATGAAAAATCACTTCTGCAAATGCTGTTAATATGAACAAGTTTTCTACAACATCACTGGGTTTTATACTATCCTCTCTCATAATGCTGGTAATTCCCTGTCAATCCTTAGCTAAAATACATTTCCCCAACATGTTAGTTTTAAAAACATTTCAAATCCCAAGGAAACAAAAAGATGTGAAATGAAATGCATCAGTTTTTTTTTCTTTAAAACACTTAGAGGAATTCCCAAGTGCCTTTTCTACAAACAGAAAAAATTGAATTTTCTCAACACAGCCAATCTGTCCTATCAACAATAGGGACAAGAATGCTAAAAAGAAACCAAATAGCTTAAAAAGCAATTTAGTAGGTGAGGGTCAGTGAAGAGAGAGCCCATTTAAGTTAAAATGGCTACTAATCTGTTTCAAATATTACTTTGTTTTCAAACTACTTAAATCTATTTGTTCTGATATTCTTATTAGTCCAACCTGAGAACATGTTTGGAGATGTACTCAGCATCCAATCTGTGTGTCAGTGGAACTTGTGCACAGCATCTCAAACAATAAGGTTAAACATTTGCTTATTACTCACATCATTTATTTACTCATTTTTTTATTACTTAGATATATAAATACTTAGATATAGAAATACTTATATATTATTAGAAATGAAAGGAATTATGCATAAGAATTAGTACTCCCTATCTATGTCTCATAGAGTTGAGGCCTTGGTGTATTTTTGTTTGTTTCCTGCTATCTGAGGTCAATGCCTTATCCAAGATGAGAGAGAGGAAGAAAAAAGAGAGCACCACATTCATGTTCCTCCAGCCTTGACACTGTTGAAACAGCTACAGACACTGCCTCAAGTTTTAATAACATTAGAACAAATCTAAATTACACCTAGCAATTCATGGTCAAATCAGCACTTTCAGCTCCTGAGTTAACTCAAGTGCAGATTGCAATAGCCATAAGTCTTCTGAAATGATCATCTTAGCTGCATGAGTGAAAAGGAAGTAAATGTAGAGGGTAATCTGTGGGCTCTCCCTCTCCTGAGGGCTCTGAAAGAGAATTTTACATTTAAGGCAACAACATTTCCCTTAATATCAGTGAGTCTGTTTGCTTGTGTGTTCCCCAACGTGATAAAGGGTCAGCTTGAAACAAAATACAGAATTTAAGTAGACCATTGCAGAATCGTAATGAGTTTTCCTATAAGCACTTGATTTACCCTTTAAAGTTTGTTTTCATCATGAGTGTCCATACAATTGCAGGAATGATTTTTACACTGAAAAAATATTCTGTTTCCATGTACAACAATTTTTTAGGTTTGCCCACACTCACCCATCCATGGATAGACACAATGCCGTGTGGCTTATTTGATCAAGCGTACAAAATTGAAAGTATTCAATAAAATCAGTTTTGATATATTCACTCATGCCTTGCCTGTGACAGACGTCCTTGTTGTGAAACAAGGTAAATGTTGAGCAAAATGTGATCTTTTACTCTAAATTATTTGTAAAATTTACTTAGGGTATGCAAAACCCTTCCAGATACCTCAACATCACTGCAGCACAGCCTCTGCTACAGAAGCATTCAGGATTTCAGGGTCAAAATGAAATACTTAGGTTTGATAACATAATCTGTGTGTGTAAAATGAGGGTCAGGTGTAAGAATAAGAAAGAAACCACAGTACTATCTTACTGTCTTTTTACAGGGGCATTCTAGAAATCTTAGTTTCAAATCATTCACCCAGGATTGCAGGTTGAACTCCCAAGCATTTAAGAAGTTTTTTAAGACTCATGTAACAGCTGTAGTGAGGCTAAAGCATATCCTTAGTTTTCCAGCTTCCACAGTAATCATATATAGGTTTATTGCCATTAATAAAGCTTTGGGAGAAGAGTTTAAAAGACATCTCCATCTCTTAGCCAACTAAATCACTTTGTTACACTCACTGTATCAGCAGTGCACAACCCAACTACTCCAACATTGTTTTTCTAGATTTTAGCACCTCCCTTATATTAATTAAAATATTTAAACTATTTAACCCCCACAAAACAGCTTTCACTCCCTCATGGACAACTTATGTTATCCACAGCCCAACTTTGAGAAGAAGCTGTTAATAGCAATCTGACTTAAGCCTCACTTCAAATAATAAGATTGACATGGAACCTCATTGGCGTTTCTTTAATTTCTCAGTATATTCTCTCGTACTGAAGTTAATAAAACTTTATGCAACCTGTTTCAGTAGGAACTTTTCAAGGTTCCAATTGACATTGCCTTTCAGATCAAAAAGGGATGTTTCAATCAAGTTCAAGTACATTTCAGAAATAGGATGGCAGCAGTCTAAGTCAGAGCCATGACTGTAATGAGCTGAAGGATAATCACAGCTGACTACTGTTCACTAGTTCACATTGGGAACATTTATCATGGAACTTTCTCTTCAATGAAACTTTGCAATCCAACAGCAATATCTGTCAGCTAAATGGAGAAATGACAGAATTGCTCAATATAAGTCTTGTTCATTAGAACTTGGATTTTTTCCTTTTTAAAGAAAAGATGGCTTATGATTAAAACATCATTATAAATGAGATGGTAGCCTGTCATGTGGAAAATTGAGATTCTCTGGTTCTGGAGAACTGCCTCCCAGCCTGAGGGGGTTTAGTTTACTTAAGTGACAGGCCTTCTTGTCTCACTAGTTTACACATTTAATTTTGCATTAACTGTTTTCATGTAGTTTTTTTCATTGTTTAATGTGCTTTAAGATATAAAATTTGCTGGTTGTCTACTTGCTTTTGTTAATGTTCAGTCATATTTTTCAGACACAATCCCATATACAGTGACTTTTTTTGGATGAAGACATTAAAATCCATAGACATTACCCCCACTACAGCAGGACTTTGTCTTGAATGGGTAAAATGTAGAGGAGTTGCACAAGCAAAAGATTTTTATTGTTGGAGGGTCTCTTGTTCTTGAATGTAAGGTTTCACCAGCCTCACTGAACAGTTTCATTAGTGCACTATTTTGTTCAGTTCTTTCATGATTTTAACATAGATTAGATTGACAGTAGCCACATCTTTCCTTCAGGGGAAAAAATATATGTTTTCCTATTAGATTTTTGAAGGGATAACATCAATGGTTGACCTCAATTTTTGCAGACTATTCTACTAACTGCACTCCTATTATATTTGCCAATCAGTTAAAGGACTTCTGTCAGACCCAAGTACTTTACCTCTATCAGCTATGATCAAAGGGGGTCAAGACCTCCAATTTTAGAGGATTTTTTTTTCTTCTTCCTCTCCTGGAAGATATCAAAAGACTGTGTTTTAGTGAATGATAGTCACAGGACAAATTCATACCCCAGTGTGCAAACCAAAGGAGTATCTTAGCCTAAAAAAAAGGAGAGAGAGCAGCAGCAGTCACTTCTGGGGTATTCATGCATCATAAAATATAAAGTCTCCCCGGTGTTTGTACCTTTTTCTCATTTCCCACGTCATAATAGTTTAATGGCACATTGAGTCAGGGAGTCTAAGCTGTGTGTCAGCACAGAGATGCAAATCTCATTGAAGCCAAAGAGAATGCTACCAATTTGTGTCAGGGTAAATCAGGTCCTTTATGCCTTTTCCTTACCCAGTCTTTACAGAAATTGCTAATTAAGTGGATGTATGAGAGTATCCAGCTTTGTTTCAGAGAAATATTTGAGTGAAGATGGTATTTCTCCATTTAGGAAACAGAAAGAACTGGGAAATAACAGAAGGGAGAAGAAATTACATCCCTTATAGATTTGAATATATCAAATACTAAGTCCTTTCTTGATGCAAGGACATTGTTCTCAGTTACTGGAAAACTTCAATTTAGCCATGTACTGAGGCATCTCAAATCTGCCTAAATTTAGCAAAACATTTAACTAGTAAACAGGTTGGCATTAAAGACAATGAGGTCAAGCAATTCTATCACAGAAATCATCTGCAGAAACCAAAGTAATCATCACCACTCCAAAGCCTAAGGAATCCACATTTTACAGAGACATTTGCAAATGATCCATAATTTATAACAGGAAAAAAAAGAGAAGTGCTGAATCCTGTTTGTATATTACTTAAGAGGATAAATTAATGGGATAAATTATTCATTCTGCATTATTCGCTGTGCTTTACTAATTATGACAGCAAACATAATGCAGGTATTTAGTAAATTCCACTGTCACATACAGGCACATACAAATGCAAAGACATGCTTGGGGACACACTGCAGGCCAAAGTGAGTGGTAAGAGAGATAATTTAAGATGCTTTAATAGGTTTCAAAGTTGCTAAGATACCGTCAGGTACTGTAGCACAGCTTGGACAGCCACAAATATCCAAGACTATGTTCTAAATATTCGTTTCCTGTCGATTTGCTTTGATTTTTGCCTTTCCTTTCTCTTTCCTTTCCTTTTTCTAACTTTCCTGGTAATTGCAAACCTCTTCAGATAAAACATCACCATCTGACAGGAAGAAATATTTCTGCTTAGGATTCGCTATATTCACTCGGCAATGAATGAGTTTTTACAGCTTTTCTGAATGATAAGAAAGCAACACAAATATAAAGACAAAATTATCTGCAAAAACATGACTTGTGGCAAAGCAGGCAGCTGAGGAGATATATGTTTACCACTTCTGATACAGTAAGGAAAGTAACAAGAGATAGAGCCTTCTTTGACTACCATATATGGATTTTTTTTATAGCAGCATAACACTTTACACAACTGTGGAACTGGAAAAGAACATTGAGAGCACTCGCATTAGACTCCAATGTGTAGATGGAATAATGTGAAATAAAATAGCTTTACAGATTTGAAATAAAAATAGTAATCTCAAATAAATGGTTTTGATCTCACTACCTGCCTGAAGCTTATACGACAGAGCAGTTGGAGTAAGAGCACAATGGGTAATATTAATTGGCTGAGATGGATAGTGAATAATTTAGGTGTTACTTTAATCCATGCAATAATAATGTTCAGAAACCCATACACAAAACCTTCACCATTTTTAACTAATACTACCTCATCTGCAAGCAAAAGTCTTCCAGCCAACATTTGGTCAGGCACTGGAATATTGCCCAGGGAGGTGGTGGAGTCACCATCCCTGCAAGTGTTTACGAGGCATCTGGATCTGACACTGGAGGATATGGTTAAGGGTTTGCAGCAGAGTGGCAGGCTAATAGTTGGACTTGATAGTCTTAGAGGTCACCAACCTTGATGATTCCAATTCCTCAAATTAAAATTAAAAGCTAAAATACCTATAAATACTGAACAGCAATCATTTCAGTTCTGATTGCCTTGACACAAAGCCAGATAGAAAAATGCTCTTCAGCCTTTTGATGTCCATTTTTTTCTGTACAGATCCATTCCTATCCTACACATAGTGATGGCTGATTCCTTGAAAACAGAATGGCAAATGCCTACTGAACTCTTCTTTCAAAACTTAACACCCAAGATCAAAGACTAATTCAATTAATTCTAATCTCTAAAGTTATTAGATCTAGGGGCTTTATTATTAACAATTTTTTAGGCTTTTAATCCTTTATACAATGCCGTATGCAGGCACATAATATCCCAAATGATAATAACCACATTGGAATTCTAATAAATTTTTATCTAGCAGGAATCATATATAAAGCTGACAGTTTAGCTCCTTCTCTGTAGAAAAGAAACAGAAAATCCTGCACATGATGGAAACAAGGGGTGATAAAGACTACAGATATCAAGGCACTATTTGCAACTAATCATTTATTCAGAGATCAGAAATTGTTTCCAAGCTGACACTGGGGCAGTTCTTGGCACTTAACATGATCCTCTTTCAAGCAACTCACTGTGAAAAAGGGATATAAAGCATCCCAAGGACTATGAAATGCAAAAATAGCTTTCAGCTGCCTTTTCTCTGTGCATTGTCCATAGCCATGAGAGGCAAGCCCTGACCCCACTGAAGTCAACAGAATTCCTGTCATTGCCTGTAGCAGGACTAAGTTTTATCACTGGTTTTATTAATAATTCAATCTTTAAAATTACTTTATGTGCATTTTGGTGGTGGTTTTGCTTTTTCCATTTAAGTCAAAAAATGATGCAAACCAAAACAAATTCAGAGAATGTTACCAGCTCTGATATAAGGATAAAACTAATTGAGAAAAAAATTACACCATGCATATGCTGAGGTCCTACTCCTGTTAGCTACTCTAAGCTACAGTTCCACTTGAACTTTTAATTAAAATACTGTTACGAAAGGGGAAGACATAATGAAAACCTTTGTTTTTATGCAGGTAAAGGAAGGACCTACAAAATTGGCAGAGAGTGGCCTGGAAGGATCGTAATTGAGGTTTATAATTAAAGTTTATGATATTATAACCCTTCTTTCCTGAGATATTCTTAGTTAGCCACTCTGAGATTAGTCAGTGAAATAAAATGGAATCTCATGATATTTACATGAAACATATTTGCATATTATACCTAAATGTGATACCAATAATCTTCCTATTGCTGAAGCTCTGCACATCCATTCTGCACCTTTTCAGCCAATCTTCTCTCTTATCTATTGCTATTTCCAGCATTATATACTTGTTTTTCTTATTTCCTAATCCAAATTCTCTATCAAAACACTATAGTATTCACAAACTCTAGACTTGATGCAATGCCATGTTAATATTCTCCTTCTCATGCTCAGCAATTTTAAAAGTCACTTACGTCAACAACAGGAAAAAAACCCAACCAAACAAACCCAGATGGAAACACTTCATATCCTTAGAAATTGGTGGGTAAGGATTTGGGAGCAGTTGCTTGCAGTCTCAGCCATCCTAAATGACATCTAAGAGTTAGCCAAAGTTCAACAACTGTTTTCCTATCATAAATGAATTGCTTATGAAGAATTTCAATAGTCCATATAAGTTGCAAAGCATAAATTGTTTAGACAACACCAGAGATTATGTCAAAGTCCTCTTAAGTCTACACAACCACTTAATTCCCTGCAAACTCAAAAAGACTGAACTGGATCTCACCAAATTTCAGAGATGTCTTTGCATGAAATATGGAGTACAGCCATGAGTTGCTTCCTTACACACTTCTGATGTGCATCCACCTCCAACCTGGAGTGTGCTACACAGTGCAACCAAAAAGCAGCTGATTGTTAAGATCTTTCAAAAAAGAATATCAAATCTATGTTAATATCCATAGAGGATTTCAAGAAAACAGTATTACAAGTTACTTAGATTTTAAAAAAACTACCACACAACTTATATCGTATTGAGATAATATTGTTGCTTCAAAGCTCTTTGAAAAGCTGAATCTTAACGTCCACAGCTTGAGTTGCTTAAGTATCACAGTTTATAAAGTAATTTTGGACAGATTGTTAATTCTATTTTTAATTATGGAAGTCATATAACACAGACAGAACGAGGTAGGTTTTATTTGGAATGTTAAATATCGATAATGCTGGTGAATAGAGCAAAGAATTATTGATTAACTGTCGAGGGCACTTGGTAAATGGTGTATGTGTTTAATCAATGAGTTAGTACCCTGAAGTGAGTGATTCTTAAAGCACCTATCCAAGTGTAGAGATGGATAGCCTTCTGTTTTCTTTTCAACTTAATAAGCATGTGCTGTGTGTAGTGCAAAGTATCGTTGTCATTGGCTTGAAAATAAAACTTGTTTTTGTGGATATATTATGTACTTATAGCTGGCAACAACCATTTCACACTTGCAAATGAAACCAATCCCTGTCAAGTGACTGAGAGTCATGTTGATTTCAGTAAATCCAGAGAGATCTGGTAACCTGTCAAGACGAGTTTGGTTAAATGTTAACAGAGTTCAAAAGGAGAATAAAGAACATCAGTTGTAGTGAATTCCAAAAAGTAATTTGTGTCAAGTCTGCTTGAAGGAAAAAAAAAGTAACAGAAAAGGTATTAAAATCCTAGAGGGCCATGCTCAAACCCTCCCTACAGTTTTGGGCCTTTGTGTACTCTGGCATTGGAACCATAGAATCAATTGGGTTGGAAAAGACCTCTAAGATCATCACTAGACCATGGCACTAAGTGCCACATCCAGTCTCAGCTTGAAAACCTCCAGGGATGGTGAATCCACCACCTCCCTGGGCAGCACATTCCAATGCCTGAGCACTCTCTCTGTAAAAAATAACTTCCTAATATCCAACCTAACCCTCCCCTGGCAGAGCTTGAGTCCGTGCCCTATATACAAAGCTCCCTAGAGATCAATCACTTTCTACTGGTTTGTTATCTTGCATACAATAAGAAAATCATTCTACTCCATTCATTTATACAGAAATAATTTTGGAAAGCCCAAAACCCCAAAAGCCAACTTACTACTGAAAGACAAGCTAACAGAGTCTGATGTTTCCTGTTTACTTTTATGGAAATATATGACACAGAATACAGACAGAAAGAGAGCATAAAGCTCTTTGAAAAACAGCTGCAATGAATACAGAAGTTGACATCCCAGGCTGTCCTTTGCTCCTGCAGAAATGACCTGGGGTTTCCAGCTAGCAGTCAGGATGCTTTACAACCAGCATCATTCACAACACAGACATGGAAAAAAGACAATGTCTTCAAGAGGAGCTGCTATGCTGAGCCAACATGAGTAATGCTGTACACTGCTGACATTGTAGAGAATTCAGTGAGGGCACTTTGGTCAAAATTCCCACAGAAAAACAGTTCATTAGAACTAGGTTGCAGAATTTTTGAATTCAACCAAGCACAGTGTGAATTACTCTAGTGGAGTCCATCATAAAAGGCTCCAAGATAGATCTGGAAGTATCTCAGACTATCCAGACTCTGTACTATTCCACATATGTATCTGTCAGTTTGAAAATTGAATATATATGAAAATACATATAAAAAAAAACCATTATTTTTGCTGAAACCTTACATAGACATTCCTTCTGGATTTGTTCTTGAGGACTGCTCCACTCAAAGCATTTATAAGCAACCCAGTACAGCACTTGTAAGAAAAGAAGTGTTTCTTTTTTAATTTTCCTTTAACTCTGTCTCCTGCTATTGTTGTTATTTAATAAAAAGTAGGGGAATAAAAAGCCATTTAATTAATCTGGCTTGTTTGACTCATATTTCTGAAAAATTTGATCTCTATTCCTGTGACACTCTTTAAAACCCTACCTTCTGAGCATCTTTATTTAAAGCTATAGAGATGTTGCAAGTAACTGCAAGGGTTATGACAATTTGAACTAAGTAAATAAAATAGTCTAATACCTTTAGAAAGGTACTGAACTTTCATTTTTAACCCTTTCATTTTATATAAAGGGTTTTTTTTCCTCTCATCCATCATCTCCATACAGGAGGCTTAGACAGAAGAGACTGTCACATTGCTGTTTGGCCTTATCAAATACCAAATCATAGCCAAATTGTTCACAACCAGCTGTGCATTGTTCCACTCTGTGCTTCTCCTTCATACTCACATTCATCTTGTCAGAGTCCCTGCATTAGACAATAAAAATATCCTAGACTTTTTCCAGGCTAAAAAATACTGAAAAGGAAAAGAGATTAATTTAAGCACAAAATTGGGAGAAATACTACCTGACTTTTTCCTCACCTCTGAGCAAACACAACATACAACTACTTACCTTTCGCAAAAGCAACATTTTTTCCAGTTTCATGTCACACATACAGTCATTACTGTAGCAATCATCATGGTAAGGTGCAACATACTATTTAACATTTCAGTAACTAATGGCTCTTTCAGAATTAAATATCCAATTTCACTAAAATTTCCCTATAAATTTCAATTCTAAAAAACCCTGAAGGAAGTTTGCTGCAAACTTCAGAAAAGGAAGATGTTCTTCATAATCCAAATTATAACACATGACTTGCCACACATAGTATTGGACATTTCAGAAAGAAATTTTTTCCTCTCCATGTACAATTTTACAGGCTGAACAACCTTGGAAGGCTGAAGATTATCTGCTTTTAGTGAAGTTCTCCATCTCACAATCCCACATTTAGCAAACCCTCATTTCTGTTACATGGGGTTTCCACACAGGGAATCCCACAATTTGCCTCCTCTGTTTCCCTATTTCATTAGTTAATATTTGGAGAATATTCCACTGCACAGGTGTACCAACCATTCAGTACACTGTGCAGAAGTGTCAGCTCTTGCAACAACAGGACTGTCACTTGTGACCTTGAGTTTCACAGGGTTTCACTGTCTCTCACTACAAGTTAGTGCCATTGTACACAAGGCGTTAAAAGTTTAATGTAAACTTGCCTGATATGAGGAACTCAGTGATGGGTAAGACTCATGAAGAAGATAAAGAAATACATATGAAAAAGCCTACCCAAGTCATTATATCACTGAAAGCAGAAATCCAAACAAACAACAAGGTTTGTTTCTTTCTTTTTGGACTAAGGATGGACTGACAAATGGGAATCACAAAGCACTGACTTCACTCACTTTTCCCAGAAAATAATGGTTAGGCAGAACCTCTCAAGCCCAGCACTGTCTAGCAGGACTTTGCCCGTTTTCAAAGCATGTTACATAAATCACAAGTTTCTCTTCAGTTTTCAACACCAACTTTGTGCCTCCCCCTCAGAGCTGTGAACTGAACCTTTGCACACAGCAGGAAATTTCTGACCACTGCAGACAGTTTCACATCTCTCTGCTATGTGCAGTGGTACACTACACACAATCACCAAAGAGCCAGGAAAAAAATGCCTCCATACTTATTACACTCTCAGTTTCCACATCACTCCATGCAAATCATACTGCAGGCTTTTTAGCAGATTTCCATAATGTACACCCTGCCTTCCTTTTCCTTTTTACATGCATTATTTTTATATTCTGTTTGCACAGAGCTCCAGTGATATACAGATAACAGGGAGCCTGCAATGCCTCCAGCATGCATTTGTGTAGCTTACAAGTACAGAAAATTTCTTGTTCCCCTGGTTACTCTCACTAGATCTGCATTCTAACATAAGAAGAAAGAATGACAACTTCCTGGCTGTCAGCACTGAACCCAGCTATTAAGTGAAGATTTTGCAAATAGATATTGTTTAACATTTTAATTTCTCCTTTGAAAACAAGCAGGAAAGAAGAGAACAGCTGTCAGTAAACAGGCAGTCGAAAAGAATTAAAGTCTTTGGAAGAGACATTAGGAATCTGGGATGTTACATGGCTGACAAAAGCAACTGGGGAAAGATAATGTTTGTAAAATCATTTGCTTAAATACACTTGGAGGAGTGAGTGGAACACAACAAACTGAGATCTTAAACTTAGGGCTTCACTGTTTTCGAGATCCTGACAGAGCCAAGCAGAGTGTCAGACATCTGCTCATATGTATTGACCTAATATTCCCTGGCAGGCAGAGTTCAGGATGGGAAATTCCAGTTTTCACTGAGCAAGGAACATTTACATAGAAATGTGAAGCATAATAGAGCTTGCTCTGAATTTCAAGAAAGGGCTGAGCTATCTGTGGGAGAAAGCACAAAGGGAAAGTTTGGTGTATCTCAATCAATCCTTAGAGCAAACACATCCAACTGAGCTGCGAGTGGCTGCCTAGTCTCAGGCAGGTTAAATACAATAGAAATGCAAAGATTATAGGTCTGATCCCCTCCTAATGAAGCTACTCATTACAGTGATTCCTACAATGGACTTTCCCCATGATATTTTTGCTACCTTTGCCCTACCTGCACTTTTACTTACCCCTCCAGATCAGTAACATGGATGTAAAGTTAAAGAACATTCAGGAACACTAAACATGTTTCTGGCACACATTATTCTACATCACTTACTATATCTCAGATCACATTACATCATGTCAAACATCCTGAAATTGAAATAATAGCACATGACACAAGACATTTGTTACATAATGTGATGTGACTGTAAAAATTTCACCAAAAAATATTTGCCTGGTCCATAGACTACTATCAAATCCGACTGCACTTAATAAATCCAAATTGAATTTGGCACAGAGAGCATGAAAGTAAAACGAGAACAATTTGGTGCATGCATTATATACATAACCCTGTGCTTAATATAATCATGTTGAGGTGGAGATGAGGATTTTCTTGTTTGAAACTGGCAGATTTGTGCAGCTGGAAAAATAGGGGTTTATTTGCATACAGATGTAATAATAGAAATCTACAGTGGACGAAAAATGCTTTCAAGCACCGTACTGAAAATAAACTTTGTCATCTTTTTAATCATCAGGTGTCCTTGAAAGAAAACATCTGCAGATAAGGCAAGTCTTTCAGCAAGAACACTCTAACAATACGTTTTAGTAAATTTATATAGTGGCACCTGTCATTTTTGATACTTCCCAACTGTTTCCTAGTGTACTTCTTTATATCCTCTCCTTTGTAGCCTGATCTATCAGATCCAAACACAAACTCCAGTACATATCTTAATCAGGGATGCAAATTTCTAAGCATCAAGCTCAGCCAGTTAATATTACTGGCATGGCACATAGTTGAGCTTAGCTAAATATTCAAGAGTGTGTGTTTTGGTGAAAATGTCCCCAAAATAAAACCAAGTAGCAGAGAGAAATATGTTAAATTATTTTATCTATTTATGCCATCAGTAAAGTCCTGAAATTATGGCCAGGCACTAATAAAATGAAATCATAGCGAAACACCAAGAAGAATGAACATTTTGACATTGTGACTTCTTCCCCTTCCAACCACTGAAGTCCAGTTCTTTTTTCCCCTGCCAACCATTTAAGTCTAGTTCTATCCTCAAAAAAATCCCCTTAGTCCTGTTAACTCTACTGCTCGAAAACATCGTGAAAAATGATGCCAAACTTTCAGGCCTAAATGTTTTCTGAGCCAAAATACCAAATATGTGGTGACGGAGTAATCAAGGTGAGAATGGAGTTGGATTCAGACAAGTTGATGCAGACAGCAACGCCTTTGACACAGTGACAGTGATGCAACATGTCTGTGTCAGAAGAGTGAAAATCACCAAGAGCTGTTCTTTCATCCCGTGAAAGACTCAGTGCATCATCCAAAGGTACAAATGGAATCATCGTGTTCTAAAGTAAAAGTTACTCTATCTGCCATGATTTCTCCTTAAGACTATCTCCTCCTTAATTGACAAAAATTCCATGCAATTTCTAACTTAAAATATAGTCAGAATGAACTATCTGTTCCAATAAAATTGTCAAAAGATTGCCATAAGCAAGTGATAGTGGAAAAAAGTAGTGACATTTTGAAGGCTCAGTCTGGTCTGCTATTTTTAAAGGGGCATTTTTTTCCATGCTGTACTGGCATATGTTAGAGACTGCATGATTGCTACCTTGAGCTAGCATCAAAATAAAAAAAAAAATAAATCATTCATCTCACTACATTATCCTTTATAAATTAACTCCAGTAGTGATCATAAAGTTTCATTTTTAATGCATTAGCCATTTGTTATGATGAACTCACCACCGTAAATGTGAGAGGTTATTCTCCTTGGTTTATCAGGGCATTTATGTACAGCCACACAGTATCAAAATTGGAGTTCAACATCTTCAACAAATATATTTTACTTGTGATTAAAATAAAGGGAAAAACATACAAAGAAAATAAAGTGCTGTAATTTGTAGTCTGCAGCCAAGAACTAGACAGCAAAAGAAACATCTCTTTTAGATGTTTAGAAAGGAAAAGCCTTTCTAAAATGGAGAGCAACTCCTGGAAATAAAACAAGATTAACCTGTCTCTCTTCTGTCTTCATCCTTGTAGTGTTCAGGAGAGAGATATCACTTGACTGTTGTCCTAAAGCAACTGACTCAAAAGCACAATCACATCTGTTTCATGACTGGAATCAGCTTCCACCACAGAACAGAAAGGTAGACCTGGAAAACTGAATTAATTAATCTTCAGAAGCCAATGCAGGACCTACTCTGCTTAAATTATCCCTGGAAAATGCTTGTTTAGTCTGCTGTTAAGTACTGCAGCAACAGAGACTCCAGTGTTTCCCCAAGCAATATATTCTACAACCCAACTATTTTTACAACTGGAATTCTTTTCCTGATGTCTAGCCTAAATCTGCCTTGCTGCCATTTAATTCCATCATCCTTTATCCTGTCCCCAGGAGCAATGGAATAAAAAACAACTCTTCCCTTTCTCTTTGAAGCAAGTTGGAGACACCTGGAGTTCCATCACGCTCTCCTCCTCCTCGCTCAGACTGAACAATTAAAACTCTGCCAGCCAGGCAGGTCAGCTGAGCCTCCCATCATCCTTTCCCACACTTCTTGAGCATCTCCAGCTGTGCAAAGAATGCTGCCCAACTGGAACTGGTGGAATTTAGGATAAGACAAACAAGGAACATGTGTTTTGCATGTCTTCCAGTTGGGGCTTCTGCTTGCCTATGGCTGCAGGTTGTCTCCTCACAGCATAACCACATTGGTGACTGATCCTCATATCACCACCTAAAACAAGCTCTGCGTTCCCTGGCTCCCAATTCCTACTTGTACTGGGCACCAACAGTGGGATTTTGGCACCATGCAGTGTCTGCATGGGAGACATGAGTTACCTGGTACAGGCCCAGGCTGCAGCAGCCTGACATGACCCACACAATGTGCACCAAAACTGTCCCCACCTAGAGAGGTGCCCAGTGCTGTCTCTCACAGAGATTCAAGAAGAACCTCAGCAGCTACAGGGAGAGATAGGGGAGGAAACAGGTATGGAGAGAGACAGGGAGATGCCTGAGAAGTCACGAGGAGGGAGGGACGGGTGAGACCTGCACCTGGGGACTCACTGCTGGAGGACAGTGTGAAGTGCCATCAGGGAGGGAGTGCAGCCCATGGGTGGCTTATGCCAGGTGAGGACAGCAGGATAGGTTTGGGAAGGCAGAGGACAGGTGATTGGGTTAAACTGAGCCTGAGAAAGGAAGAAGAAAGTTGCTTATTTAAATATTTATGGGTTTTTTTTCCCCTAGTATCCAGATTATTGCCCAGAAGCTGATATTAATTGCCAATAAATTAAATTCACTAAAAATTCCCCAAGCCAAAGGCTGTTTTACCCATGGCACTACCCACACAGAATCTTTCTAACTCTCCCCAATGAGCTGTATCTTATTCTTTTGCAAACAACTTCTGCAATTTCTGAAGCTTATTTTGGACTTTTATCCAACCAGAGACCTAAAAGCACAATGCTAGACTTGAGAACAACCCCCCAAATTATCAGTTCATTTTCCAGATGAGTTGAAAGAAATAATTGCAAAGGGCAGCAAGAACAGAAGGGAGCACCTTCTAAATTTACCCTGGTACTTTTTGGTGGCCAAGATAGGTGAGGATCATATTGATACTCTACTTCTCCAGCGCTGTAATAATTGAAGTGTTTTTCTGAAATGTTCCAAGTGAGACATTGTTGAAAGTTATTTTTCCACTTGATTTGTCTCACCATAGATGCTGCCACACTTAGTGCCACAAGAGTGCCACGGGCACAGCAGCATCCATCCATCCACAACTCAGCTGGTTACACTTCATCAACACCATATTCACTCTGAACTGCCCTATAGGTCACTTAGGGTGAGAGATCAAATATAATGTCAACAGTTTGCCTTGTTGTTTTTGTGAAACTGAATGTGTAGAAACAAAGGAATCAGGAGGAATCAAGGTATGCTCATTAATACCTGCAACAATGCACACAGTGTGTCCCTCTAAGAACTTTAGTTGGTGCAAGATAGGGTAGGACCAAGTTTTGCTGCACCCAAGAACAGCATCATGAGCACCACCAGTAGCTCAGGGGAGCACTGCACCTTGCAAAACAGTAGTGACACCTTGTGTGCAAATAAGACATCAATCTGCCTGATTTAGGAATCTGGGTTGAGGAAAGTCTTTTTTGTACACAAAACAAACAAACAAACAGTTTTCAGGGAAGAAACTTAGAAAGCATATTTACTAAAAAGGCACTTGTACCACAACAGGGAAAACCCAACCAGCACATTGGGCTGTAAAAAAGTCCTGTTGTGATTTTCATGGTGTCCCTGTAGAAGGAATTGTGGTATATTTGAAGACACACTGCAGCAATAGAGACCATGATCTGTAGTTCATTGTCACACTGACTTTCTCTTAGACAGCAGGCAATCTCATCTCCAACACTCTTGGTTTCTCAGTGTAAACCTGAGAAATACCTCCTCAGTCTGAGTAAATGTTCTGAATAATACCGGGTGATTTTCCATGGAACAATTATTTGGGGATACACATTTCAGCAGTTCTAATATTATTTACCTACCTCACAGGGATGCTGCATCTATCAGTCAGTTAAGGTTTCAGTGATACCTTCAAAACACAAAAGCCTACACTGATAACACAGCCAAAGTTAATAAATGATGCTATTGTTCCTTAGATTAATAATGTCTTCATAAAGGACACCCTCTGAAAAGTTCAGGCTGCTTTTCTGCTGTATTTCAAACAGCAACAAAAAACATTATAATTACACATTTTCCTGGTTTTCAATGCTCCTTATAAACAGCGCTGAGCACCACCTAAATTAATTTTCTTTCTCATTTAAAGAACTGGGAAGGATACTCAGAAAGAAAGCTAGAGCGAAGAAGAATTGTTTGTCACATCATCTCTCAGCACTGTAGCTCTGCACAGAGAAGGTACTTCAGTGAATCAGGAGCTGTGAATATTCAGGCTGTGATCAGACAGGCTGGAAGAGGAGTGGGGGCTGATTTAAGGAAGGAGGTGTTGCTTTTGCTACGTATTTTATTTTAACATAATACACAGTTGCCAACATGAAAATAAAACATGCATATACTTCTCATTCTGCATCAGAATAAGCCATGAAATATCAGTGTGGTTCGTTACATAAAGTAACAAGTGATTCACCACCCACATCTTTTTTGGGGGGGTTAACTTTTGTTTATGATTTGAACCAATAATCACACTAAACACTTAGAAATAAATTAAGCTTTTTCAGACTGATTAAATTGCCTGATTGTTTTCAACATGTGACTTCTGCAGATCTAATCATCCCAGGATAGTCAGGGAGTTAATCATGCAAATGCCTTCAGATATTTCAATTTGCAAAGCTGTGTTTTGTAGCCTGTACTCTTCCAAAACATCTGTATCCTGGGGTGTGAACTGCAACTCTACAGTGGCCAAGCAATCCTAAAGCTTAGTAACTAGCAAAACACTGAGCCAAAGAAAGTATCAAACTAATACAATTTTAAAGTTTTAATCAGAAGACTATAAAATTTGCCATAGACTTTACACCATTGTCGGAGGTATAAGGCAATAAGCTCCAGTCAGGAGGGAGCAAGGAGCACAGAATAACTCCAACACCAAAGTTTCACTGCTTGTGCAAACCTGCAAGTTTACTCCATGTACTCTGTGGAGTTAGACTGTTTTGTGCCCACTGCACATGGAGAGTCCAGTGGTGCTACTAAATGATCCTTGCTCACTCTTTTTGTGGAGATATTCTCTTCACCAATGGTGAGACTTATTTACTACTCATAGTAATCCTTTTTTTTCTACCTTCCTTTCTATGTGAAGAAAGGTTTGAGGACGAATGAGAGGAATCATGGATTCCATCCTTCTGGGAAACTCCTACTTTATTTTGACCAGCATTTGAATCTTTCCTACCATATTCTCTTTCCTATCTCCGGGATGACTGGAAAAGATTGCATCTAGATCAATATTTTGATATTACTGACCTTCTTTAAAGCTCTCATTTATCAGAGCAGTTGGAAAAGGACAGATTATGGTAGAAGAAACACCACAGTTTTATAAAATTAATTAACCACTTAGATTTTTCATAAATTATCTGTTCTCCACTGAAGCAGATATTTTCATTTCTATTAAAATATGCTACTCCTATTAATAAGATTTAATATATATGTCTAACTTTATGTACCACCTACTGAGTTTATTCCTTTATTAACCCACCCAGATGCTGTTAAAACAATTAAAGGTGTTGAACACACAGTAACTCAGTCCAGAAAATAAACTTTTGCAATAGTCTCAAGAAACCTGCAGAAAATGCTCCCAGATTTTAAATTCTGCCTTGCAATCAACTGGCAAAACCAGTTTTAGTTCAGCTTTATAGATTGCAGACAACTAATCAGACCCAAAGCCAGGAAATTAGTGAAGAAGGTTAAAATCCATCGTACGGATAAGACAAGGATCAAAAGAGATCTGGAAGTTTGTCAACTCCTGAATGCCACCAAAAGATGTCAGCGAAATCTTCTCATTTTATAAATGGCTAACACTGATTTTGCTTGCCTAAGTGAGGAGAGTAGGAGTTATGAGAAGCATTCCACAAAACTGCAAAGCATAACAGGCTTATAAGGCTTTTGAGGTTTGAAAACATAAATCCCCCAAACAATAAGCAGTAGAATTGATTGGATTTACAGCTGAGATACTACACAGTATTTATTTGTAAAATTTAAACCAGTTAGTTTGCTATAACTGGGAAGAAACATAAGATAAATCTAGGTCTTAGAAATGAGTCTAGAGCCAGTTTGTTTCTTCCTCTGCTTTCTCCCTACACTCAGGAAGAGCCTTCTTCAATGACATTAAGGTTATGATGGAAAAATGATTCCAATAGAATTCTACAGAGATTTTGTTAATATGCCTTTATGATGTGATATTATGACGGCAATTCAATTTCATTGCAGGCCTAATGAGACCGTGTTACAATGTCAAAATGAAAGGAAACTATATTAATCAAGTTATAGTACCCTGAGAGAAAGAAAAACCTAAAGAAATTAACCCCATTAAAAACTATTTTAAAACAACATTAAGATTTAGTGAATTCAGAATTGCTTTGCTTTTGTTGGTTTAGTGCTGCAGGTTGAAGCTAAATTTGGCACTGATTTACAACTCATTAAATATATTGACATCAGGGGAATCGGTGAAAGTTTTAAGGAAACACAAACAGAACAAAATTCACACCATGCATTGTGGTTATGTAAAGTATTGGGCACAGCCTGCTTAGTCCTACAGCTAAAATGTATTTTTCTCTTCAGCAGAATCACAATTTCTACTTTTCTCACTTAAAAAGGGTGTCAATTTGTCCAGTGTCTAAGTATTTAAGTATCTCAGCTCTTTCATACCATACATGAATTTGCACAGAACACTTTAACATTAAAACCCCAAAACTGCAAAAGAGAAACAAGTTGAAGTGGAGAATTCTTATTGAACTTATTAGAAACAAATATGCAATTGCCAACAATAAAATAAGAGCTAACACACACCAGGAAGACAAGAGAAGTCTTAGTGAGGTCCTAAGTCATCAAAATAAAGGGCAACAGGACAAGCCATAAGTGATTAACAGTCTTTGTAGCAACATCTTTGATATCACCTGTAAGGGAGGTTAAGTCACATTTATGAAAATAGTCTTAAGACTATTTTAACATATTCAAATGCCTATATTAAAAAAAATTCAAATAAAATAAAACAAAATAAAAGTAAAAATACCCAACTTGGATATCTTGATTTTTTTAACTTTTTTTTTTTTCAGCAGAAACCTTTTCATGTGATATTTTTGGAATATCAATTTTTGAATATCAATTATTTTAATCCTTTCCAAGCTCATTTTTCTTATTATGAGCAGATGTTAGAGCTGCAATATGAATGAGAATTTGATAAAGGTTTTAGCACATATTTTCTATCTAAAATATGCCACTGTCATTTTCCAAACCATGTGACGATATAAAGTTCTGGTCTCTTCAAAAACTGTCATTCTCCTGAACAGGTTGCAAACTCTCTAGAGCATCAGGCAGAGCAACACCAGTTTTATATAATAGGTACTTTTCAATTTCCAGCAAGATACTTACAAGAATAAATTCAGCCCGATACCAGCACCAAACATTTTGGACATGCACCCAAATACTGTAAAAAGAAAAGGACCATTCTTGGTCTTTGAGAAAACACTGTGAAGAAAGATTTGCAAACCCCCCAGAATTCCATTGATTTTTGTTTCTATTACTGTCCAGCATGCAGAGATGGCACTTTGTCATCAGAGTACCACGGAAAATTGAGGGAAGGAAAGTATGAACCACTCCTAAACTCAACATCCAGTTCCTATTTTCGCTTGTGCTTGATGGATACACATAAACACACACATCACACACAACCCTTCTGAAGATGGCTGGCACAGAATAGGATTTTTATTTTATGTTGTTTACAGTAAAAGTTGAATAAAAATTTGTTTTCAACATCATCCTTTATTACATGCAATACTGTATTGCCTAGAGGATATACCCCCGTGGCAGGAGACATAGTACAACGAAGAACAGAAATAGTCCCTGCAAAAGATCAGACCCCTGGGGTTTGCTATATTTTTGTTAGTTCTCTCACAGAGCCTGTGCCCAAGGCTTAGAAAAGCTTGGCCTTGGATAAGCATTTTCTGGTGTCAGGGTGGGCTTTAAAACCAAAAATCAATCGGATGAAAAGTAGCTCATGCCATTTCAAAAAACAGAGAATGCTCATTCTGTAGACCTGAGATTTACTCGCAGATCTCATTTACAGAGATAGTCTCAGATAACTCATTGACACAGGATGCAAATTTACTCTACTTTTTGTCAATATAGCAAGATTCTGTTGCTATTACTAGAAAGAAGCTTCACTGACAGCAGCATAATACAAATTGCATGTTATTTGCAAATTTTCACAAACCTATTCTTGTTGGTGCTTCTGGCAGGGAGAGATTCACAGTGGCTTGAGAATGGATTCAGTGAAACTTTATCTGTCTTGCAAACCAAAGTTCACTACAGTATTAATTTCTACTGCAAAAATATCATGGTAACTTCTGTCAACACTGCAATGAGAGTAGTAATGAGAAATCCAACACTGAAATTGTTAATAAGGTTATAAAACAAAAAAAATTGATATTCCTTTCAGGACATAAAATGACCTATAATCCGGAGATTATGTACACACAGCTCAGACTGAACATTCAATGAAGAATGTCCAAACCAACACAGCATCAAAAGAATCCACTGAGGGAAACAGTCAGCAGAATAGATGTGCAAATTGTTCTTGCTGAGCAGACATCGAAATTCATCACTCCCTAATCATTATGTGAAGGAAAGGATTTTTTTCCAAGGGTATGCACTTTATTTCATCCATGAATTCCTGTGTGCTGAACTTCTCCAGAGTGAGAAAGAAGGCTCATTAGAGAGAATTTGGTTCCTGTGACCTTGTCCCTAATTACTTTAACTACATAATGACTGACTGGAACAGTTTCCCTCAGAACATGCATTATAACAGTGTGAAGATATTTACATATCCATAGGAGAGTTAACATACCTACATAAACATGCATTGATTTGATGGCAGTTCAAGTATCCACCAGAGGGATTGCATCAATTTAACTATTTAAAGAGCAAAAATCATTACTCTGATCAAAACACTATGAAAGGTTTTCATACTCGAAGTCTGTTACAAACCACGTCACTCGCTGGCACCTTCCTTTAAATATTTGATGGATTTGCTTTGCAGTCAGCACATTCAAATGGTTATAATCTGACTTTGGGATAATGTATATGAATTACTCAGACTTTTTCTTGGTGTAATCTGCTTTACAGATGTAAAACAAACTCATAGTTTTAAAACTTGTTATAATCTCACAGGTCTAACTCACAGAAGCTAACACACCTGCAGCTAATGCAATTTAGTTTTTATATTCAAAACAAGATCTTGCTAGTCAATGTATTCATTTAATACATTTATTCATCTTTGGAAATGCCCACAGGTTCCACTACATAATCTTGGGAGAAAAAGAGAGATAAAGCTTTGCAGCTCATACAGAATTGCTTTGTGTTTATCAATTTTCTTGAAACATATTATTGTGTTTATTTGCAAATACTGATACCAAGATGCTGACAAAACCCAGAAAAATAAGCCAATCATACAAATCTGATATAGTGATGAAATGGCCAATTGCTTTTTACCCTTGTACAGAAGACTTGGGTGACAACAGATTTGAAATTTTTGGATAGTGTTCATGGATTCACTCATTGAATCATTGCAACACTGAACTCTTCAGGATGACTTCAGTAAGTGATTAGCAAGAAGTAAAGATTCCTATGCAGTGTTTTTCCCGCCTCATAAAGATGGCTGAAATGTTCAAAGTTTTCCATTTCAAAGCATACTAAATCATGAATATGCCAAGCTTTTGTATCAATAAATCTTATCCAACAAAAAGCAATAGACCAAGGAACAACCATGGCCAAGACTTAAGCCTAACCCCCCCTATTAGACATGGAGTGCTATAATTTTTAACCCATGGTTTGTCTGTATGAAAACTTTCTTGTAGTCTCAAAGCAGAATCAGAATTTACTCTTTAGAAGTGTTTGGTGGAAGAGCTTGAAAAAAAATCTAAGTATACTATGTAAGACAGATATATCGTGTAGTGCACCTACTTTTTCTCTCCTTCAATGATTTCCTAGGCACAACTTCCCTTTCCTAAATCATACTTGATCATACTTGAGTATTGCCATGTTTCCTGATCTTCCTTTCAGCATGTGCATTTCCAGCATGGTAGTTTCTAGCATGAATATTATGTTCAAAAACTCATGTAAATATAAGTTTTCCAATAGCTTTGCTGTCTAAGAAAAGCAATTTATTTGCATATATATATATATATGTAAAAGGGTGTAGCAACCTTAGCAATGTACTCTTACAACAGTTTTTCTTAATTTTTGTCTGTATTTAATTTTAATACCAGCAATTCAATATAATTTTGATTATTCCTCCTGTGCCTACTCCTTTACTTCAAAAAGTTCTCCATTTCCTAATGAAACTGATTCATTTTCCACAGAGCATATTAATTTCCTTCAACTACATCTTTCTGTCTGGCCCTGAGAACATTTCTAAGAACTAATTCCTAACTGGGTGTTTACATTTTAACTCCAGAACCTCTTCTACATTTTCTTGTGTCATTGGCACGACAAATATAAACACAGGTTGCTCATTTGCCTGTCTGTTCCAACAAGAATAGCCTAGAAATGTCTGAATAAGTTTCAGCAAGACATTTCTTTGATAACTAACCTGCCAAGTAATTTAACTGCTTATCAGTGTAAATGCTGAGGTGCTTTTATTATTAGAGTAATTTTAATGATTGACGTGCACTGTGTGTTTATAGTTTTGTCAAGTATTGGGAAAATCAATTAGAACAATATACTGCCACTGGGAAAAACATCGTTTGCAAAATAATTATAAGCAATTGGCACCAGATGTTCTGTTTCTTCATTTTCATTCTTGCATTTTCAGTTTTATAATATTTAGAGTTTTCTTTTGGCAAAATGCTTAAATAATCATCCCACAAAAGGCTGGATTTTTTCCTTTTTCTGGATTTGGTTTTAAGACCATGGGTTTCAAAGGCAATGCTCAGGTCGTATTCTCAAAGTCAATTACATTTAGTGGTTTCATCCCCTACCACAAAAATACAGTATCTTTTATTTTAACCATAGTCTTATCTACTGATCTTCCAGAAGCAGAGATAAACAGCACATTTGAACAACACTTTTCTGCTAAACCTGAAGCCAAATGAAATCAAGAATCTGATAAGAAGCTTCTCCTACATATAAGAAAACCTGAATATTCCTGTCATGGCTATTGGTTATTTTTTGTTCATCTAGTTTCACCTAAAGGGCTGAAGTTATTTCATCTGAAGAACTACAGATTTTAATCTAAAATGGAAACTTTTTGATAGGCCTAGATCAAAAATCATCTAAGCAAAGATTTATTTTGACTTGTTTGCAGAGATGCATGAGAGAGTTTGTTCTAACTTTCAGTAAGTTTCTTTAGAAAAGCATAGCAAACTCTTTCTGAGGTCACAAAATATTGAGGGGTGTCGTGGTTTAACCTCAGCCAGCAGCCAAGAACCAGGCAGTCACTGGAATCTCACAATATGAGCTCTCAAACAGCAAATTTAATTTATGCTAATTCTTTGTGTAAGAAAGATGAATAATTTAGAGAAATCAGAATAGCTTTTTGTTTAGATTCAAGCGTTTAGATTGCTATTAATTCAGAAAACCTTCATTGACTGTATACTCCAATTCCTTGAGAGTTTTTTATTCCAAGGGTACCTTTGCTCTATTTTATTATTTATTTTAGGTTTAGTGAACCATAAACTTGGCCTGTAGGCAAAGAAACACAACACGGCATGAGTTGACAAGGTCTTGACAAACACCATTTCCCCAGTTCTGCCACCACAGTTAATAAGAACTGGTCAATAAGAATCTTATGCCACGAACTCCCAGAACTAAGACATAATCTCTACTTATCTCCAGATTTTTAATTTACTCTCGAAAATACAATTCCTTCAGCATTTTACTTATCTATAACAAGATTCCCTCAATGCTCTTGTTTCACCATCTTGGATAATATCGTATTATTTAGACTGAGGCTGTAGAGTAGTTTCTGAGATCTGAGCTCAAGCCTCGTACAGATTTTATGGGCACCATCAAGTCACTGGGCTGATGACACCCTTAGACATCAAGTTGGTAATGGCTGTGAATTCCTTGTCAACAAGTGAATAGGAAAATAAAGCTACACTCGGATAATCAGAAGAGACTGTAGAATACTTGAAACATAGAGTTTATTACTGTGTCTACTAGCTTTGTAATGTTGGGTCATAAAAAAGCAAAAACATTTAAACCAGATTTAAAGCTTTTCTTCAGTGTTGAATTCATTCTTCTGCTTAAACAGCAAAAGGGTTTCATAAAACAAAGCTTGTTTTTGTCTCAAGATTGTCATTGATGCAACATATCTTTAACTTTGAGGGAGGGAAGAAAAAACAAGATTATTTATTATATTCAAAATATTAATTAGCAATTTGCTTGATGTCAAGCAATACAGAAATGGTGGTACTGCTTTCACCTCTTGCTAACATCAAGCATTCAAGTCTATCAAAAAGGTTTTATAAACTTCTTAGCAATGTTTTATTGTATATGTTACTGTCACATCAGTAAAGGTGTGAGAACAATGACCATTGGCAATTAAGGAAAATGAAACATATGATAGAAAAAAATAGGCAAATGAAACGGGTTCACTGCTTACCACACCATTTCCAGATGGGTCTTCTCCTTTGGGATTTTTCAATGGCTTTCTGCTTGCAATACATTTTTTACAGTTCACTTAGAAGAACTGAAGGAAGTCAGACTTTCATCAGATCTGTAGTTCGCCTTTGCATCTTCTCCAAGCACTCGGTGGTCCTGCCTGTGCTAAAACCTCTCTTCACACTACACTTTTCTCACAGACACTATTCCTGCTCCTCCTTTTTCCCCCACAAGTATTCCTTATTGAAAGGAACATTTCTCTCTCGCACCCCTGGGTTCCTCTGATCCACTAGGCTGCAGCCAGAATAATGCAAACAGGAAAATTGTCTCTTTGCGGCAGATTTATGTGGGGGTTTTTTAAGTCCAGGTGTCTATAAACACATCAGCACTTAGCAACCAATCAACTAATATCCAACATTGTGACATTTAGAAACTGGTTTTCCTTAAAATATTATTTTATCCTTTGTTTACCTAAAGAAAAAAGCCTCCAAGAGGAAGCCCTAGAAGAAGTTAGAAATCATTGTGCCCTCCTGCTGGTAGGATTCAGCGGAGACTCCATTAGAGACTCTCTAGTGATGGTTTCTTCTATCTCACAAGAAGGAAGAGAAGCCTATAAAGCTGTCCTACAGTGAAGCGAACGAAAAACATATGAAACAATCATACAGACACCACGTTTTGGATTTCTTTTTTTTTTTTTTTACTGAAGGCAACATGCCAAGAACTAGAGTTAAATACTTGCCCAGATCAGTCTTTCACCACCTACCACCACATAAACCAATTTATTACCGAGTCTACATGACGTTCAGTAAGTACATGCAACTTGGGCTCAGGTGTGCGTGCAGATGGATTTTGATCCATTTCACAAATTCAGCCACAGTTATATTGGTTCATAACTCAAAATATGACTCAGTAGAGGAATTGGTGAAACATCACATTTACTGTCTTCAGGTTCTTTAGTACAGTCCATATCATCTCCCTCCTATCTGCACTTTGCATCAAACTAATCAAGATGCAATAGAAGGCAAAATAAGCATTGGAGGCCTCCTTCTGAAACCTGCAGGCCCAGCTGAGACACAAAAATGTCTACGCTCACTAAGCAAACTATTACTCATAACATCTGCCTATCCAGTGCAATGTGAGTTCCTGTCACTCAGCATTGACATGTCTAGGATTGATGTCCTAGCAGTACATTATTATCTTTCATGAGAATATGCTAATTCCCTTTGTATCACTATGAATGCTGATATACAGTACCCTCTGACATTCACAACATGTTCTAGTGTGATATATTAATTCAAGATTTAAAAAAAAAAGAATGTGCATAGGCACTGGTAAAGACACCATCTATCTGGTAAAAATTGATTAAAAGAAGGAAATTATTCTCCCAATAAAATTTTTCTCCCAGTATGACAACAGAATTATTACCATTGATCTCAGTGGTGCCAAAATTCCACCTGATATACAGATTTTGGTTTATTAATTTATAGAGAGGCACAGTATTATTACGGTGGACAGTTCTGGGCCCCTCAGCTCAGGAGGGACATTGAGGGGCTGGAGCAGGTCCAGAGAAGAGCAATGAGGCTGGTGAAGGGACTGGAGCACAAGTGCCATGAGGAGAGGCTGAGGGAGCTGGGGGTGTTCAGCCTGGAGAAGAGGAGGCTCAGGGGAGACCTTCTCACCCTCTGCAACTCCCTGACAGGAGGTTGGAGTCAGGTGGGGGTTGGTCTCTTCTCCCAGGCAACCAGCAGCAGGACAGGAGGGCACAGACTCAAGCTCTGCCAGGGGAGGGTTAGGTTGGGTATTAGGAAGAGATTTTTTGAGGAGAGAGTGCTCAGGCATTGGAATGTGCTGCCCAGGGAGGTGGTGGATTCCCCATCCCTGGAGGTTTCCAAGCTGAGACTGGATGTGGCACTTAGTGCCATGGTCTAGTGACCACGGTAGGGTTGGACTTGAAAATCTTTGAGGCCTTTTCTAACCGGTTGATTCTATGATTCTATTAACTTTGTTATTCTGTGTCGAGTAACACTTTTAAAGGCTTCATATTTCACTTTCATTTTTCTAGAACACATAGACTTATTAGTGAAGTAATTTCTAATTCAGTTATTGTGATGAAATATATATTATCAGCTCACGCTACACAGTATTTTCAAGCAGTGAGTGATCATAATCATATATACTTGACATATGTAATTATAACACATTATTTTACAGCTAAGGATGAGTAGGTGGAACTCTGACAATGTCTTCTCATTATATATATTCTACAACAGAATACTTATTTTTAATATTTGACTTCTCTGTCCTTCACTGATGTCCTCAATGATTTTCTCCACCAAGCGTTTCACTACTTCACCCTACCCTAATTAATTCTCAGCTTTAAATTCTCCATCAACCCCAATTTAACTCTCTGTAGATACGAAAGGTTTTAAACAAAAATCCTCAGTGAGCAAGTGTTGGCCAGAGAGCTTTTCTTCAAGCTTTTTCAGCTTTAAATCTGAGCACACAAAATACTGAACCAAATCCTGCATCAAACTGCACTACATATTGTTGTATTGCAATTGCTATGTCACTTGCCCAAGCCCTTTTGGGCTCCAACAAAACCACAAAATAAGACTCTGAGTGTGGAGATGCACCTGCAGGTTCACTTTTAGCAAGGGATTTTGCAAGTAGCTCATCATCTGATGCACAGCTCCTGGGAGAAGGCACTGAGTCTACTGCAAATCCAGGTCTTTCTGCCTCCACTTGCCAAAAGAATCCTCCTCCTCCAGCATATGTGTAAGCAGAGAATACAGAAGGAAAAGTACTTGATTCCAAAACTTCAGTGAACAGATTTCTTGGTTTTTTTTAGTTATCTTTAAGAAAAAGAAGAAAAAAAATCCCTCAGGTTAAGGAGAAGTTGAGAACAGTCGAGATAGACCCAGTATGGTAAAAGTTGCAGCATGGACAAGAAAAAGACATCATCCTTTCTCTCACGTTATGACTTAGCTGAATAAAAGTTTGAACTTCAATATTATAAAGTATTATTTCTTCTACATTTAATATTTTTGCAAATATGAAAAAAAAATGCACTGTAAAAAGCTTGAGGAGGGAGAATCAATGCATTCCTTTGCACTAATCTCTCAGCAGAGCCAGCTCCAAACCTGCTGGACTGCTAAGAGCTAAATCAAAAATCCCAGGAAAACTCAAGGACACTGATAGCATTTTTTTACTTCAGTTCTTCTTCAATGATCCTTAGTTAAATGTACACAATGTTAATCACTATATT
>NW_008676631.1:34468-34738 GCF_000695815.1 Acanthisitta chloris | reverse complement strand
GCACCATCCCTCCCCGCGTCGCCCCTCAGCGCTTTTCCCTGGCGGCGATCGGTCCTGGAACAGCGCGGGTTAATTTCGTGGGGTTGGCGAAGGCGCTCGCTCGTTGTGCGATGCTAAGCCCTGTCTCTCTCGCAGAGAGAGGGCAGCTCTCTCACTCCTGTGCCTGTTCAGGGGGAGAGGTCGTAGAATCTTCAAGGTTGGAAGAGAGGTTTAAGGTTGTTGAGTTCGACTGTTAACCTGTCACTCAGCTAATCATAGAATTTTAGGGGC
>NW_008676631.1:23246-34054 GCF_000695815.1 Acanthisitta chloris | reverse complement strand
TATGAGGTCTCCACATAACCTTCTCTTCTCCAGGCTGAGCAGCTCCAGCTTCCTCAGCCTGTCCTCATAGGGGAGATGCTCCAGTCCTCTTACGATCTTTGTGGCCTCCTCTGGACTTACTCCAACGGTTCCATGTCCATTTTACTCTGAGGGCACCAGAACTGCACAGAGTATTCTTAGAGGGGTCTTACGAGAGCATAGTAGAGGGGGAGAATCACCTCCTTTGACCTGGTAACTGCTAACAGAGTAACTGAACACACAAGACATCACTGAGCTGAACAATGTTAGTGGCAGAGAAGATTTATCATAAGAAAATTGGGACCAGTAACCCCAGTGCCAGGTCCAGACAACTCTACAACACTTCCATGGATGGTGCCTCCACCAGCTCCTTGGGCAACGTGTTCCAGTTCCTGACCATCCACTGTGAAATACCTCACGGTACTTAGCTATGCCACTCTGATTTGTGCCAGTGCCCCCCCATAGCCTCGGTGACACTGAGAAAGCAACACAGCACATTGAATTTAATCCCTTGAAGACACACGACTTGTCCCTCGGTGTCCCAGGGCTGCCTGAGGCTGCCTAAGGTTTTGATCCTTCCACAGGTGGGAAATCCTGAACTGATGATGCTGGTTTAAAGGTGTGTGTTTGGGCCACGCAGCACACCACCAGCAGCTATAGCCACCTGGCTGATTTTCCTCTTTCATGCATTATTCTGGTCATGGCAGCTCCTGTTCTGTGGGCTCTTAGAGGGCTTTTGGATGCTAAAACTTGATAGATGCTTCTCGCCACAAATGTTCTGTTTGCTATTGTCTTCCCAGCACAGCAATCACAGATGGAGCCAAAATGGTGATGTGTTACAACAGAAGAAAATAAGTAAAGCCAAGATCTGAATGCATGGGTCTGTCTTGGCAGAAAATGTAATTTTTGCTGTGCTTCAGTATGCTGGAGGCGTGTCCTGGAGCTAATAAACCTGTCCTTTTTAGCCTAATAAAGGCTAAAAAGTGGGATTAAAGTAGAGTTATTTGACCTGAGGCATGTAATAATCCTGCCTGGGGTCTGATGCCCAGTACCCTGATGGTTGCACAGTTAATTCCCTACTGTCTGACCCAGACTTATCGAGGGTGTGACCAAAATGCAGGCATCTTCCATTATACAAAGGTGTGTCACTCTCGATGGGAACACACACAAATATCCCTATTTGGGAAGATTAACTCACTACACTCAGTGTATTGTTTATTTCTTGTATTTGTCTGCCAATGCCACAGTCCAGATTTTCTGTGAGTTACCTGCAAGGCTCAGGAATATTATTTGTTGTTGTTCTCATTGAAAATGTTCCCCATGGTCCCTGGCTCTGGTACCTGTAGGGTGACTTGGGGAAGGGTCACCTTCCACTGAAATATCAGATCAGCATGACCAAGTGATGAAAAGCTGGGCAGAGGTGTTCGTGGTGGTCCTGCTCCTGACTCATGCATCTTGCTCAAATGCTAGGAACTAATGATTGGATTTGACTTGAGAAGAAATTTTTCTCTAACGAGGGCTCTTGCATTTTGTGAAAAAATAGGGGAAGGGAGAGGTATTCGCCTCCCTTGGCAAGATAGAATGTGATTCACTTTGTAAAATGAACTTGGGTATTTTGGGAGCAGAAATTGGTGGGATGGACAGAGCTCTTGGCCTGCAGCAGTATAAAACTTAAGTGTGTTGGGGAGGGTGTGTGAGTTAATATATATGAGTGAAAGATTAATGGATCTTTCTTGGCTTTACAGCTATGGCATAAACTTCGTGGGACAGAAAGGAATGTGAAGGATTCATCTGGTCCATCCCATGATTTTACTACCATGAAGCAAAACCCAATCTCCCCATCTCCTTCCTGGTAAATATCCAGATTATGTAAATATCTTTAAGGATGAAACTTTATAACCTCCCCGGGCACCTCTTTGAGTGCTCTTCTTTCCTGAGCTCAGAACAGTCCAATTGCCACCAATTAGAAACTCCTTAGGTGCTGTGTAACCCCATTACTTCTTGCCTAGCCCATATAGAGAACAAGTTGTTCCCTTCCTTTTCACCATAGAATTTACATATTTTGAAGGCTATCAGCATGGGTACTTTCAGTCTTTTTTTTTTTTTTTTTTAGGCTAGCCAAACTCTTAATCTATTCAGTCTTTGATCATGAGTAATTTTTTCTAGTTCTCTTCATATGACCCTGTGAGCCTGCAGTCCCTGATCCCTCCTCAGTTAGTCCTACACATCTGTTTAAGAAAGGTCTGGAGAAACAAGTTCAGTAGTTATGTCAACATTTCCTCATAGTCTTGTTTTTTTTCCTCCTAAACAACCATGGTGAATGAACAAAATTAATGGCAGGTGAAATTTGCAGCCCCTGGGAAAGGAGAACACACTGCAGGGGAAGATGGATGGATGGTGCTGAAATGGTGACATCAGCTCCAAGGAGGAAGATAGGGACAGCTGGGTGATAAATTGAGGTGTGCAGCTCCATTGAAAAAGAAGAGAAAAACAACCCCCAAATTCTAGGATGCTTAAGGAAAGGGGATGCTGGATGATGAGCAATAAAATGTTACTGGAAATGACACTCACTGGAAATTACAGTGTGTTGCAGCACCAAGGCTCCAAGAGTTTTACAGGGTGTACAAAGATTGCTGCTAAAGCTGGGTAAACTGAGGCACAGAGAAGCTAGGAGTCATATGAGGAACTAATGCAGAACTGGAAATCCCCTCCCAGTCTTGACACTGCTTCTTCCTGGCCAATCTTTGGAAACCATTCCTGCCTCAGACTAGTGATACATGATACTGTCATTTCTCCCTGTTAAGAACACTGTTTCAGAAGGGTCTATAACACTGTAGGATTCAGCTAAATTCAGGCTACAAGATGGGGTCACTGCAGTACTCTGCTTTAAAATATCACTGATAAAAATCTTATTTTAAATGTTCTGGTCAGGACTAGTGAAGCTTTTCAATTTTTAAATGTGTTTTGTGTGGAAAATCCCTCTGTTAAATAATTAGTAAGTGCTCTGAGCATTACTGCATATTTTATATTTCATCTGCCTGGAAGAAATGGACAGTTCTGTTGCTATAGATTAGCCACAATTTATTTTGTAATACTCTGTCTGCTGGAAGAGAGAGACTTCTTAGTTTATTTCTTTTACATACGATTTTTCAAGGGATGGAGCTGGACAGAAGAAGGATTTAACCATAACTTTTTTTTTATTCCCAGTCCCAGCAGACATTTGAGTTTACAAAGAAAAAAATCAGCACAAGCTGAAAATGTGAAAACCAGAGACTGAGTGGTTCAACAGTACAGAGAATTGCAGTGCTGGATCTTATTTTCTTGGCAGCCACTGGCCATGATGGTTTGTTTATTTTACCTTTGACATAGCCTTATTCCACATTTCAGTGTAAATTTTTCTCAGGCAGCAAAAAAAAATCATTGCTGCCACGGCCATTGCATGAATTAATCTTAGGTACCAATGCACGCTAATTGTGTTTAAAATTAATTTGGCACTAAAAGCTGTTCAGATTTAACCTTTTCCTCACAGAGGTGGAGTTAGAAATGATTCTTTTCATGGAATGGAGGATGAGATCTGCCTTTAATTCATGATCAGATCTGTGTTCCTAAGGCTCTTTGAACAGTAGGTTGTGGCAGAAGTGTGTCTCTGTCTCTGCTGTGGGCATTTTTGTACATCTCAGTGCTGCTAGTCTGCATCAGCAGGTCTCAAAAAGCAACACAGAATGGTAAGTGTCACCTCTGCTTTCCTAGAAAGTCGTTTTGTCCTGTCTTCAAGACAAACCTTGAATTCTGAGATGGTTTTGTATCCCTAGCACTGTAATTGGCAGCACCATTCCTGAAGGGACAAATTGCTTCAATCTTCACGTGTGTTGGACCTAATAGCCCTCCTGGCAGCCAGTGGGAGGCTTTAGTATGCCAAAAGGTGCAGACGTGAGCTCCTCAGCCTGAAGAAATTGCCCTAGATGACAGAATACAGACAAATGCCAATTAACCAAATGTGCCTACAACACACAAAAGTTCTCTACGAATATAGGCTGACTTCCCAGTTTTCTCCTCTGGTGTAGCACCAGTAGCTCACACCTCTAAGTATTCCTCTGCTTAATTTCACAGCCTGGCTTAGATGGACAATCCAGATTGTTGTCTAAGCTATGTTATACAGAAAGCTGCACACGCTGCCTCTTCATGCACTGGGGCTCAGTTGTGTATTTTGCCCACATCAATTTCTTCTACAGTGTTGCCTGGTTAGCACTTGCAGCTAGAATTCTGTGAAGCCTTTAGAAAAGTCTCTTCCAGCTTGTTGGAGACAAACACGTAGGATGCTGATAACCATCAGGGAGTATAGAGAGGATGGTTGCAGTGGTGCTTGGTGGTCTGTTAAGGACCAGATCACATAATCACAGAATTAGTTAGGTTGGAAGGGACCACAGTGGGTTATCTGGGCCACTCTAGAGCACATGGCTCAGGATTGTGCCCAGACAGTTCTTGAATATCTCCAGTGAGGGAGAATCCACAACCACTCTGGGCAATCTGTTCAGTGCTCAGTGTATGCACAGGAAAGAAGTTCTTCCTCATATTAAGATGGAACTTCCTGTGCATTTGTTTCTGCCTTTTACCTCTTGTTTTATTGGTTTCCACGAGTGAGAAGAGTCTGATCCATTATCTTGCCACTTCCCAGTCATGTACTTGATTAATGAGGTCCCTCTCAGTCATCTCTTCCCAAGACTGAACAGCCCCAACTCCCTCAGCCTTTCCTCATCAGTGAGGTGCTCCAGTCCCTTCATCATCTTCATTGACCTCTGCTGGACCTGCTCCAGGAGCTCCATGTCCCTTTTGTACTGAGATCCCTAGTTGTGCCAACAAGGAGTGCAGGGACAAAATCAAGGACTGGAATAAAACTAATTCTCCATTCTGGCAATCCAGCTGGGGAAATGCGTGTTTCCTTGCAGACCTGCTGCGGCATGCGAAAGCTCTTCCATCTCCAAAGCACTGCTGAGACTGATGCCAGTGAAAATAACACGCAGAAACATTTTTAACATTTATGCCGCTCATTTGCAATTCAACCATGGTGAACTCTTGTGTGCTGAAATGCAGGGAGCAGAATAGAACAGACCAATCTGTTTATGAAGACTGGAGGAGTTATTTACCATCACTGAGATTTAGAGGATTTTTTTTTAAATGCTATTGATCAGTATTTCAAAAATCGTGTTGATCTGGTGCTTTCCTGTTGCAATAAAGCTGTGTGACTAGTATCTTGATATTTGGGTTGTTAGGAGCTTGGCACCACATATCAAAAGGCAGGGGACAGCAAAGAAGGCTGTAAGAATGTGTTCACAATAGCATGAGGACCTTTATGTAATATTTCCTAGGTACCGTATTCCTAAGGTTTTACTTTATTCTTACATTCTCTTCTGCCATGTGAGAGGACTAAAGGGAATGGTCATAAGCTGAGACAGGGAAGATTCAGAGTAGATTTTTTTCCATCCTAGGGTGTTCAGGCACTGGAATAGATTGCCCAGGGAGGTGATGGAGTCACCATCTCTGGAAGTGTTTAAGAGGCATCTGGATATGACACTGCAAGATATGGTTTAGGGTTTAGGGGTTACAGCAGAGTGACAGGTTGATGGTTGAATTTGATTGTCTTAGAGGTCTTCTCCAACCTTGATGATCCTGTGATTCTATGATTCATGAAACTTATCTAGATATATATAATAATGTCTGGTTTTTAAATGTTGAGTTCTTTGGGCAACTACTCTTAGATTTGGGATGAAGTATAGTGTGACGTGATATCATGTCAGTAGGAAGTATTAATCGCTGCATAATTTTCCATAAAGGGCAGGGAGCAATTTTTACAGTCCCCTATGATGAAGGGGGAAGCTTGTCAGCTGAATTGCCCAGTATGTGGATTATTTTTGCTTTTAAAAGTTAGCTGTCACATTTTAGTGTTGTCTGCCTTCTCCCCACAATCCTGAAAAACAGACTATTCAATAACTAGCATAAAATTTAAGTCCAGGGATGACTCCTACAGTAAATACCAGCATGACATTTAATATAAGTTCTTGCCTAAAATATCTGTGATCAAGCTTAGATCCTATAGGTATGCATATGTATGTATTGGTTCTAGAGGATGATCTAGGTGGGGGTTAAGCACCATTTTCCAAAAAAGCAGATCCATGCAAACCACTCATCACCTCTTCATCATCTGAGCATATGCAGACACCTACCATTTTTGTGACACTGTTTTAATCCTATGTGGAATGGCTTCATGGAGACAGCTGCATCTTTAGCATACATGGGAGCTTACTGAGCTCAGCACAGAGCTATTTCCAGTCAAGAATGCAAACCAGCAGAGGTGGTTATTGTCCACATCTTTCCTAATGGCCAGCTAATGAGAGGATAGAGGACTGGCTGAGGAAATCAGACTTTCAGCACCCTCAGAGAACAATTCCCACTTACTAGATGACAGATCTCACCTTAGTGGCATGAGTGGAATCATGACACAGCGTCTTCCATGGTTTTCAGAGTTGATTTATACTCTCTGCCATGCCTGTATGGGACTGTTTTCCTTTCTCTAACCGCTTAAAATGCTATGCTCCTCTCATTTCTGTGGAATTCGTGGTTTGTAGTAAGGAAAGGGATAATTTTATCACAAGAACTGGAACTGTGTCTGACTCCCGAGTAGATAGAGAAAAATATTTCTCATGCCATTTTCTTAGATCTTTAGTTTCTAAGATAAAAAATTTACCTCTTTGCTGTGGCACACATACTTTCTACCTCAACTTCCCTTGCATCCTTTGAATAATGATTCTGTTAGGAGTTGTAAGTCACGCAGTGCTTTTCAATTCATACAATTCAGCATGCAGGAGAAGTGCATATCAGATTTAAGGACCAAAATGAAATCATCAACCATTCACGAGGCAAAACTGGCAGGAAGGAGCACTCACAGCTTCTTGTCCTGAGCAATACCAAACACTGAGCAGCTAGTGGGTTAACTTGTCCTAACACAGAGCAGGAGCCCCTGGAGTGAATCCAGCATTACTTAATCTGTTTAAGAGCTGTGTCCATGTGTTTGATTGGTGTCTTGTTTTGGTTTTGTTTTTCCAAGGGAATCATAACTCATTTGCACAATCCCTCGTCCATAATGAATACACATACCAGGATTTATAGCAGATAAATTAAAGGAGATACGGTCCTGAGACAGCAAAGCATGCAGTAGTAGAAAGGATAAGGAGTACTCTTTTCATGCTGTCTGATAAGAACGATTACTTAAGGCAGGATATAATTTTAATTTCTAAGTTATCCAAATACTCACATCAAAAAAGGAAAATAAAGAGAAAACAGGTCACTATGGGCACACTGGTATCACAAGTGCTTTGGGGTCCTGCTTTTGTGCATTGCACTCAATATCTGATAGCTAACATACAGCACCAAAGCACACAGCATTTATAAAGATATCATTAAAGAATATGACAGCGTAGGCTGTAGCAAACAATTAGAAAAAGACTGGTCCCACTTAATTATTTGTCTGAATCTTACATGACTTTTTTCAGGGTAAGAAAAACAAGGATTGTTAGGCAAGTGGCAAGTCATCTCCTGCTCAGAAAAAGGGGTGCAACTCTGTATGGCATCCTTAAAAAAATGAGAGCCAAGAAGTAGTTGTGACCTGCTGCAGAGAGCTGAGGGTGTAGGTTACTCTTCAGAATAATTTAGGTAAATTTAATTTATCAGTAATTCAGCAATGATAAGCTATTGGAGAGAGATAACCAGGTTGTAGGTGTGGGTGGAAAAAATGTGCTCAGCAAAACAAGCTGTTTGGGTATATGGAGAAGTGTGTTGCTGGAAAATCCTGTGAGACACTTCATACTAACTGCAGTATCATATATAAACATGTCTCATGCTGCTGATCAGGCAGAAATCAAATGCTGAAGAGACTGAGCTGTGGCAGAGTCTCTGACTTTGTGTGATTGCCAAACAGCCCAGTATGGAACACTTGGTAGCATCTTAACACATACTTTCTGCTTGTTATGACTATGTAGTGCTGTTTCATGGCCATTTTGAGGTTATTTGAAGGACTCTGGAGAAGGGAGCCTGAATGGCATACAGCATTGGAATGGACACAGCAACAGCTGGAAGATGCAAGAGGATTCATAGGGGAGGAGAAGAGTGGAGGGTAACAGAGAGAAGCAGAAGTGACCAAGCATGGAGTGCAAAGATGGAACAGATGTACCACTATAGTTTAAGACCCTACATAGGGATTCCAGAACCTGTGGGAAGCTGAAGAGTGTACCAGTGCTCTTCACTTAGCGTGGCAGACCTGCTTATCTAGTTATTTTATCTGTGGTGTTTCTAGAATACAAGTAATGTGCAAGCTATACTGCAATATGGAGATAAGCAGTAAAGGCAGTTCAGCTGCTGGGATCTGCAGATGCTGATGCCTGAGGTCCCTCATAATCTGGTATGTGGCTGGCAGGAGAGAAGAAGGCATAGTAAAGAAGAGAAGAGCCATAGCACACTTGGTTCTGTGGTTCAAACAGCTACAGCTGTCAAACAATAGTGTTTCTTGTTTCAGAGTTAGCTTGGGTTAAAACTCTTCAGACCTACTTGCCTGGGGCAAGCCTCCAGGCTGGAATGCTGTTAGAAATTTGCAGCTTAAAGCTCCTTGGCAGCAGTTGCCATTTTTTCAGCTTTTGTGGCAACAGAGAAGGTTCCTGGGAATGGCAAGGAAAATCTGAGAAGGTGTTTGTGAGACACCTGGGAGATGCGTGTGCAGGGATGGAGAGGGAATCTGGGAGAAGTCAGCAGGGTGTCATGGGTCTGTGGCAAACCTGGCAAGGAGAGGGAGGCTGTACTTTCCCTTTCTTTCCCTCCTCTCAATCTGTTCCTATTTTTTTGTTCCCAGGGATGGCTCCTCATGCCCATGGAGTTTCCAGCCTTTTTCCAAAGCCCACGACTGTCTCCTTCCCACCTTATAGCTGTCTTCTTCTATCAAGTCAATTCTACCTAGAAAAAAACCTCCTTGTGGGCTTTGCTGTAGCCTCTAATTATTCTCTGCTGAAGAGGATGCTGATGTGACTCCTGTTGCAGAGCAAAGAGGGGGCAGAAGGTGAGTGAGGATTATTTAGGCCATAACAGCAGGTTCTGTCTCCCAAGGCACAGGCAAAGTCCCTTACAGTCTTCAGCTACTCTTACTGAGCAGATGTCACTTGATTGGTCCCAGTTCAATCTTCATTATGTTGCTCTGTAGTTGTTAGGGATGTAGCTTTTGTTAGGTGAAGCATGATCAGGCAAGTGTTATTAAGAAAGCATGATTGGTAGTAGTAGCAGGACTAACCAAATACAAGAATACTTGCACAGCTACTTGATATACCTGTCATTAAGTAACACTTCAGAATGGACCACCAACCAGTAAAGATCAGTCCACCTGGATGGTGCTCTCCACCCCACAAAACTCATCTACCTCAGCCCAAAGGGCAGTATCAGAGCCCTGCCTTTGGGGACATCAGCTTGTAGCTGGAACCAGCACAATTAGCACTACTCCTCCTGACTACAGACAATTGCTGGTCCTGTCAGCAAGGAAAGGGGAAGTAGAGATAGCCACTCTTCTGTAACTTTGTAGTGTCCTTTGCATTATTAATCACTCTTGGACAGAGGTAATGAATCCCACACTCCTTCCCACATATTCAGTTATTGCATAATAATTAATGTGTGCATTTAGCCCAGCCTGACCTAAACCACAAGATGCCAAAGTCTCTTGAGTCAGTTCAAGACTTCCTTGTAGGTTTCTAAACCAAGATCAATTAATGGTAGGTATTTTCTGCAAGCTCTCTTCAAGCTCCTCTCTCAGTTTCTGCCCTTTCCCTTTAAAATCTTGTTCCCAGTGCAGTGATGCACCCCAGGGCAGGGGTGGCTATTGGGTACATGAGGATCACAGCTCAGTGGGAAGAGACCTGATGGACACACTAGTGTCCATGCAGTGTGTAAAATAGGATGATTCTTCCCCTGAGTTATCCCTGAAATAGTTCTGTGTTCGTGAACAATTGAAACTTACCTGGACTTTTCTCATCTCATAGCTTTATTAATAAAAGATCAGTTTCAGTGGTTGGAGAAGCTCTTTGTTCACTATCCTGGTTTTCAAGGAAACTGGTTCCTATCTTTGCTCAGACAATGCTTCTACACTGCTTTGTGTATCTGAGTTTCAACTCACGCTTCACAATTCTTTTTTCCTCACTAGTCTTGAAGTCTGAATAGCCCTTTACAAACATATAAGCTAGGCCATTTTTAATGTTATCCTTCTTCCAGTCATTCTCCAAAACTATCTGTCATGATAGTCTGAGTTTAGTTGCAGATGTTCTGGGATTTACACTCACCATAGTAGCCACACCTTCATAAATACCACCTCTTTCTCTCTCTGCATCTAGCTCTCTTTTTCCTAATAATTAAATTGCAAAATCTTTGTGACCAAGAACATTGTCATATTGCTCTGAATTAAGAGAAACATCTATTACAATTGGCTTATCATTCATGACCAGAATTCCTAGGCGTTATAGAAATCCAGGATTTTATTTCAAATTCATGTATTCATTTAAAAATACCATGTGGTTTTAGGGAGTATTTTAGGAGATTTTAGTGGAATATTCCTGAGAGAAAATACAAAATGTCAGTGATTCAGGATTCTATCTGCAAAATGGTTTCTCCATCGTTCAGATTGCCATGGAGTCCTCCTTCTTACCTTGTTTGCAAACCCAATATTCAGCACTTTCAGTGTTTATCTGGACCCTCACCACAAGACCATT
>NW_008676631.1:22797-23229 GCF_000695815.1 Acanthisitta chloris | reverse complement strand
CAGGAATGCTGTGATATTAGGACAGAGCAGTTTCAAAACCTCAGCAACTGTGTATTCTTTTAGATACTTAAACTAATAGATTTTCTAAGCTGTATAATCTCACCAGATTCTTAAAGGACACCATCTGTCTGTACCATCACAAAAGTCCAAGTATGCCCTCCCCCTCCCAAAAAAATGCAAAATGTTTTTGAATCATAACTGTTGGATGTATTTTCACAATTTAAGAAATTTAACAAGGTATTTGAAGATGGAAGAGCATCAGCAAAACTGAGAAAGCAGATTGTGGGACTTTCCTCTCCAGACCTGATGGGAATGTGGAATTTGGGCAATGTTTGTCCTTTGTTCTCCCAACTCAGGAACAACATTCTTCTTGCACCATGGGTGTAAATCATTATACAGATCTCTGGATGTACCATGGGAATAACATGGCAG
>NW_008676631.1:0-22781 GCF_000695815.1 Acanthisitta chloris | reverse complement strand
AACCAGTCCCACTCTGTTTAGTGCTTTCCCAAATTAAGAACATTAGCAGTAGTAGATCTGATGAGCTTTCTCACAAACCTTCTTTCAACTGACCTATGGCTTTCCAGCATCCTGCAAGCCCAAAGGACACAGCCCAAGTGTGGGCAGCTGTGCTGCATCAGGGCCTGGTTTATAGTGACATCTCTCATAGATGAGAAAAGAGCTGGAATCTGAGGGAAAAAAAGAGGAATCTCGGGTTCCATTAAAACCTTCCTGCATGTTACTGCACATTTAAGATGATCTACAAGCCTCCATCATCTGCCTGAGGTATTCTACCCTCCACCTGTGTATGGCCTTGTTACGCCAGTGAAAAGTCCTCTTATTCTCCCTTTTTTGTCCATCAGTTTGTCCATTTTGTTGTATACTCAAAAATATTCCCTCTCTGCAAGCATCACTCACGCTTCTGTGTACATAATTTAAAAGTATAAATGTTTGCATGCATGATTTAAAACAAAGGTTTATACTTACACACCTATACAAAGAGGAAATGAGAGATGAACTGCTATTTGCAGATAGTCCTAATGCAGAAACCCTTTGTAGGCAGGTGGGAAGAGTACTGTATTTTCATAACTGAAATCACAGGAGCATTAACAAAGTAAAATGAGACTTCTGCTTGAATGCCAATTCTTTGTATCCATACAACCCTTGAAAGCTCTGCTAAGGTGACTCTGAGTTCTCATTATGGATTTCAGGAAGATGCAGAGAAAAAGAAATTCCCATTCAAAATGTCTCATCTGGTCCTGCTCGAACTAGTAGTTGAGTGGGCAGAGTTCCTACATTTCTCAGCTCTTGGATAGGTGTATTTCTTTTGTAGCCATTCCCTGTATGTGGTGTTGCTGGTCAGAGAGGTTTCCTGCACTCTAAGAGACCATCACTCCATCTTCTTTCTCAACAGTATTGTTAAATCTTATGCTGGCATGGGTTTCTGTGGAAATCTCTCATGCACATAAATGAGTAAAACGATAATGACAGCAAACTGCCTCAGGCTGAAGTATCAGGATGCAGTTTCACAATTAGCCTAGGTTGCTCTCAGTCCATTTTGCTGTATCCTTCCCCTATGCCCCACACCTGCCAGCAGCAAAAGTGATCCTACAGTTACAGACAGACCAGCCACTCTCTTTGGCAAAACTGGCTGGTTTTGGAGTGGGGATAGTGTTTGTTTTCCACTTAGGCAGGTCCCTTCCCTGACTACACAGTCCCACGAGAGCCAGTACCAACACACACCAAGGGGCAGGGGCAGGACATTAGAGTATGTGTCATGTGGGGCAGGACATAAGGTTGTCCAGATCTTTAACATCAATGCAGTTGACTTAATTTGGTAAAATCTCTCAATAAAAAAGGTATTATAACATATTGATAAAAATGAATCGTGCAAATTGCCAGGACTCAACAGGATGTGTTCTTTAATTCCAGCAGAGCTAAAACACAAAATTGCTGCATTGCTTTTTGTGGTTGCCATTTGAATTGGCCTGAGGAACAGGAGAATCAAAGGTAGAGGGTTTGGGATATTTTTGGTAGTGTGTCTGATTTCTGTACCAAGAAAATCAACTAAAACTGTAACTAAAACCAGAACTAGTGTACACAGTAAGTGTACAGAATAAGAAGAGTCAGTATGTCTTTGTCAGAGGGAAGTTGTACCTCAAAACCCTATTAGAGTCCTTTGTGATGAGTGTATGAAAGCAAATGAGAGCTGAAAGGGGTTCAGGTGGATTTTCAAAATACTTTTGACTGGGTCCCTCAGTAAAGGCTCATAAAAAATTAAGTTTATGGTAAGGCAGGAGATAAAATATTCTGTGGCTTAGTAACTGTTTAAAAGCTATACAGCGATGGATAAAAATACAAGTGTTCTCACAACAAAGATTTGTTAAAATTTCACTGTTATTGGTCTTTTATTGCTAAGAGATGTTGAAAAGGTGAAGAATACAATACAGTGAAGAGGATTACTGTTGTTACTAAGTTCTTTAGGATACTAAAATCAAAGGCCAGCTGTAAAGCATTGCAGAAGGACACCACGAATTGCTGAATGAAAAAAGAGCTAACAAAATCAGGTTAACTTAAGCAAATCCTAAATTTTTGATGCAGACTGATGGTTACTAAACATCACTACCATTCAAGAAAGAGTCCATGGAATCATTTTGACCAATTGGATTAAAATAGTCACAGTTCAAAGGAAAACCACAAGGAAAGAAACTGAGACTAAACAGGAAAACATAGGTATAGCACTCTACTTTTCTCCATCTCGTATTTCTCTGGGTTACAAGGAAGAGCAAGAGGAATGATCAAAGTGGTGGAACTTTTCCATCTGAGGAGATAGTAAATGAAAAGTCAACATAGCAAGGTGTTTCTATTTGGAGAAAGGGTAACTGAGGGACTACTGTGAAAGAAACATATAAAATGGTATTTGGACAGATAGGGAGCAATCTTGTACAGCTTCTCACAGTAAGAGAACTGAATGGGAGTCTATAAAACTCTGGTTTGGCAGTTTCAAAAGACAAGGAAGTAATTTTTTCCATAATGTAGAATTGAATGTAGAATACACATATTGTTATGGCTATAAAAATGGAAATGGGTTAAAGAAGGAATCAAATCTAAGAGATAAACCTATTGAAGATGTTTATGCAGTGGTCTGGAAAGAAATCTCCAGCTTGGAATTGTTAGGAGCTATGGGATATGCTCTGGAAAGAATCAATTTATATGTCTAAGGAGGTTTTCATGAACCACCCACAACTGGCCACTGTGGGGAACAGCTGCAATGACTGTTGGTCTGCACAAGTACAGACATTTTGACTTCTCCTTTCCAAACAGAATAAATGACTTTAAAGAGGCTTCTAGAATCAACCATATAATATGAGGGCAGCACAGGTAAAGGATATTTTAGATGCTGCATCTAACTCCACAACGCCTTGATTAACAGCTATGAAACATTCAAAGGGCATCATTGGGCACCATTCAAGTGGCACTGGTCATATGCCATGAACGCAACAAGCCTCTATCTGAGACCAGAGCTCTTTGTCCTGGTAAACACCATGCCATATGTTTTTATCAGGCACTAATTTGGGGGGAATTAATCTTTATAAAGTTATTATGTTACAGTGTCCTAGTTCTGTCAAAGTATAGAGCTGGGGGCTTCTTCATTTATACAAATATTGCTAAACATTTAATTTCAGATTCTCAGTCTGGTGGATAATAAAAAATGACTACCCACCAAACTTGTAGCATTAAATGGAGACTGTATTTTTGGCAGCTCATTGGAGAGGGATTAATATTACTGGAATTACTTTGTTTCTCAGCAATTCCTCCTTAAAAACAGCTTCCTCTGAACACATATTTCTATTTTATTGAGAAAAGGAAATACGGTATTAGAAATCAATGTTTTTAAAGGGTAATTTAAAGAAATCTAATCTTGGCAGATGCTGAAATATTTTCAATTTAGAACAAATAGTATTTCTGTCATCCAGTCAGCTTTTTAAAATTAGACCATTACTTCTTGATAAGTTAATTACAAAACAGAAAGAGACTCGACCAATCTAAAAAAGCACATTAATGAAAGGATAGAGCACGTGTCTAAAAGCTGCTTTTACTGATTTATGGGTGAAATTTTACTTTTGATATGAAAAACCTTGTTTCCAATGTCTTAAATCATAGGAAAAAATGCTCAATTTTTCACCCTATCACAACTAATTTTTTACATTGGTACCCTGATGGACTATTGTTTTTCTGTGCTACCATCCATTATAAAAAGTGGCAGCATCATAATTGAAATTATTTAAAATATGGTGCATTTAGATAATTCTTTACGGGGGTATAAATATGACTACACAAGAAATGCTGCTACTGGAAATTGCGAGGATGAGCTAGTGAAATGGAATTATTGCTCAGCAGGCCATATTCCTCTGAGGGTAGGAAATGAGAAATATCAGAAATTCCTTTGAAATGCAAACAGATAAGAGAGATGGAAGGAATATTTTTTGTTGTGGTTGAGGCCTGGTCATCTTTACTCAAATCTCTGTGCTCCAGGGCAGATACCCAAGTACCACAGACTGCAGAAGTTGCACACTGCACGGACTCTTAGGCTCCATGCAGACATGGGAAGGATGGAGTGTGTTGCAACCAGAGCTTGAAATGTCTCCAGGTCCATCAGCTTAATCCTGGTCTCACTAAAATCTCTGGCAAGTCTTTCAGCTCAGTGAAGTCACAATTTCACTCCAAGGATTTTGGGTAAAAGCAAGACTCACCCAAAAATTGCACTATCTGCAATATCTGTCCATGGATCCCTCTGTAGCTGTGCTACATGGCTGAATTTTGTGTTTCTTACAGTAAGAACCCACTGAGGTGCCCAGTGGGAATTCTTTCTCGTTAGTCCTGGGGTCTGAGCCAAAGTCAGGGCAGGTATCAGCCTGACAATTTAACAATATGAATAGAGGCACACAAGAACGTGTCTTCGTAGGGTTTTTATTTGTTTGTTTATTGCATCTGCCCTGTGTGCTAGGGATGGCAAACCATAATTTTACACAAAATATTTTAAGTGGTTTATTACCGAGATAGGGTTTGTTTTCATTTTTCCCAGACTATGTGTTCTTTCTTTCCTTTGCTTTTAATTACAAATATTCATGGCAGTGAGAGACAAAGTAATGATGTTCACCCCTTCTATTTAGAGGAAAAAGCTGTCTGGTGATGTTTGTTATATCTTCACCTTACAAAGTGACACAATCTAAGGACCCTGAAGGACAGGCATGTTAGCACTGCAGTTTTGATTTGGGTTTGTTCCAGGTTAGACCATTTTCCAAATACCACTAATTACCACTGTGGAACAGTCTGTATTTTGATATAAATGAACTCCATTTCTTTAAGTATGAACTTCTAATTTCCACAGAGGAAAAATGGAAGTCAGAAGTTCTCCATGTAAAATAAATAAAAGCTGCATTGAAAATTGGACCTTGGATCATTATTCATTAGTTCACATTAACATGCATTAGGGAAGCTGCTGTGAGTATGGCAGCAGCATTCTGAGCTCAGGTTTCAGTTCTTGTGGCTTTTCAACAGGAGTTCCTTGAGTTGCTCCATGGTGGAGCAATGTGCAAGGTCAAGTGTGGAGTGTCACCAAAGACCTGTGTTAGGGACTGTGCCTGGCCTGGGAAAATGTAGTCTCCCAAGCTAAGTCCATTATCAGGGACTGCATTTGACTCTTGTATTTATCATAGTTATTAATGTACCAGCTCAAAAGGTCAAGTGACTCACATGAGATTCTCAGTTTTCATTTGAGGAGAAATATGTCTTTAGCCTTGTACTTCTGGAGAAAAGATGAAAAATTAAATGTACAAAGGCTTAAGAAGTTGAAGGATACTAAAAAAAAATCATTAAGAGACACAATAAACATGAAGAATTTTTTTATCTGATGCTATAAACTGGGGGATGAATTGGTGATTTTTTAGTCAGGGATGGAAAATATTAGGATGGACAATAGAAAAAGGTGTGGAGCAATCTTCCAAAATACTGATAATTTAAAGAGCTGTTGCCATGTGTTTAAAACTTGAGATTATATTTTATTGCCTGCTGCTTAAAAGGAAAAATATATCCGATCAAGATGAAGAATCCATGCAATGCTGTAGACTATGATTTTTCTGGGTGTCACCTCACTTTAGTCAGTTGGAATTTTAATAACCAATAACTTGACACCTGTTCTTGCAAAGTAGATCCACAAAAGCCACATCTGCCCACGTAGCACAGAATGTTTCTTCCATGAGGGCCTCAAGACCTGCTTCAGAGCTGGAACCCCTCATCAATCAATTAAATATGTTTACTTTTGTTTTAAAAATGAAACCAGACACCACATGAAACATGGTAGAGTTCTGCTGGCTACAGTTTGCTGTGTGATGGCTAACAATGACCAGTCCAGACAGTGTTTGTTCTGAACAGTCAAATGCTGCAACAAAATGTAAGGTAGCTCAGCAAGCTCCAACTGCTACAAATGCATATAACAGCAGTGAGATCTAATAGAGAGGAAAGAGTTGGGGTTGAAAAACTAGGCTGAGTGTGAGAACTCTTCAGGTAAAATTTTCACACTTGCCCCAACTCCAGCTTTTTGCAAGTGTCAAGTCACTTGCTAGTTGTCTCCAGTCTTTTGCTGCAGCAATCCCATTCCATCTCTGAGTATCCTGTCAAGGGCTTCACACAGGTTTGGTGATGGAAGAATGGGGTAAAAATCATGGTCTCTTGCACAGTGAAGTGTGGGAGGAATGGCTCTGCTGCCTGCATGGTCTGCCATTACCCAGGGGATCTCCATCTGCCAGCTGTTCCTGGAGGAAGGTTTCAGTCCTCACGTTCAGCTGCAAAGAAGGTGACACAGAGAGTGATCAGAACTGCTGTTGCACACTCCACTTCTGGCCTGGAGTTATTATACTGGCCTTCAAGAGATGGAATGCAGAGTCTCTATCTTCTACTCTGAGTTCTAACAAATGCTGCATGATGATGGCCTGTAAGTGGTTCATTTACTTTCCAAGTTTTACTATTGGACTGATTTATAAAACTATTTTAAAGTGTGTAACACAGCTTTCATTCTTTTAATAGTGCTCTTTAAGAATAAGGCAGGGGAGTGGGTTATTGGGGAGTTTTAATTCCAGCTGTTGTGGATTAACCCCAGATGGCAACTCAGCCCCATGCGGCTGGTTGCTCAGTTGCCCATGGTAGAATGGGGTAAAGAATTGGAAGGGTAAAAGTGAGAAAGCTCCTGGGTTGAGCTAAAGACAGTTTACAGGTAAAGCAAAAGCCATTTTGCTTTACCTGTATCATCAAAGCAAAACAAGGAATTCATTCACCACTCCCTATTGGCAGGAGGTGTTCAGCCATCCTCAGCAAAGCAGGACTCCATCACCTGTAACGGTGACCTGGGAAGACAAATGCCACCACTCCGAGCATCCCCTCCTTCCTTCTTCCCCAGCTTTACATGCAGAGCATGATGCCATATGGTATGGAATATCCCTGTGGTCAGTTGGGGTTACATGTCCTGGCTGTGTCCCCTCCCAACTCCTTGTGCACACCCAGCCCCTTTGCTGGTGGGCTGCAGTGAGAGGCAGAAAAGGCCCTGACTCTGTGTAAGTGCTACTCAGCAGTAACTAAAATGTCCCTGTGTTACCAACACTGTTTCCAGCACAAATCTGAAATACAGGTCCATGCCAGCTACCCTGAAGAAAACTCTGTCCCAGCCAGAAGCAGTACACCTATGCTTTTTTTTTTTTTTGTCAGATTCCACACTTAATTTGCAGTTCAAATTTGCAGCATTCCTTTTCTTGGAAACACATGCTCCTACCAAAGTGAATTTGTATACCATTCAGGGATCAGGGTCCCCACAGAACTTTCTGGAACTAGAAAAAGTATTTTCTTATTAGTATTTGAAACTGCTGGCAGATCATGAAGAGAGAACTTCTCTATTGAACTTGATGACTCCAAAATTCCCTTTTGAATACCCAGTATTCATATTTTGAAAGGAATGGCACAGCTACTTCAGAAGTGAAATCTGCCAGTTCTTCATAAATGCCTTTCCTTTCATATCCCCTGATGTAAGGCAAAACCTCAATATCTGAGAAGCTTCCTACACTTGCTTTCTAGAAATCATAATGTTAGAAAGTGTCCTGTAAGTGACCATACATCCTTACTTTTCACTTTGAACCCATCCTCTGTGTTTTAGCTTCATTTGTTCATCTATCACTTGCAGACTGATAACACCCTGGCGTCCAGTCATAATTTGAGGTGATGTATAAACACACTAGCAAAATGATGTTCTATCCCAGAGACAATTTTGCTGAACAGTATCCTAAAGATGACCATAAACCCAAGGAAGGAGGAGGATTCTTGGTCAATACACTACAATACCATGAAACACAACAGACATGGCAGTAAGTCATCTTTTGTTATGTATTTGTAGTCTTAAGGTTGCAGCTGTGCAATAGGAGATCTTTATTTTCTTCTGACATTTATTAGTGGTATGTTATTCTGCTTGTATCATAGATGGAGAACGTTAGAAAGTATTTGGAGCCTACTGAACAAAACTTGTGTTTTTCCCTTGTGTGGGCTTGCTCCAGGAGCACTAAGTGGAGAGCTGTAAGGTAGAAAAGAACTGTCTGGAAAAGGGATGTGATAAAAAGAAGAGAGCTAAAAGAAGTACTGGAGTTTTTAAACCCCTCTCACCTAGCAATGCTGTTTCTTGTACCTTCAGTTTCATCTGCTTCTCACAGTCCATCTATCCTACCAAATATGCCTACCTTACAAATATCCCCCTGCTTTGGAGTGAAGGTGTCAGCAGCTGCAAGGTCCCACAGGGTGTGATTATCTTATTTCCTGTCTGTCGATTATGTTTAAACATATGCTAAACTGAAAAGGTCATTTTCCCAGTGTGGCTCTGGAGTACACTTAATGATAGTCTTGTTACCAACTGACCTCCTGTACCTGATAGATATTAGACATCTTGGACAAATTTTCATTGCTTGAATCTGTGCCAAATGCTTTTAATGCATGAAGGACTTGATCAGTTTTAAACTAGTGGTGTAGCACAAACAAGGCTCAGTTGTTTGATGTGAAGGTGCCTGCTGGATTTTTTCAGGAAAGAAACAGAAATTTATAACCACCATGGGAATAGCAAAAGAAAATGTAATTTGTGCAGATCTTTGTCGATAGCCTAATCTGATTCGTCAGTACATCCTGCCTGGCCAAGGCTGAGCGATGCTGCAGCAGAAGTGCTACAGCCATTCTACCTCACAGGATGAAAACACTTTCCCTGTGTCCGTGGCTTACCATCAGAAGCATAACCTCAGCTTTCAAAGTAATGGATATACATGTTAAGTATTTGTATTGTGGAAATTAAAGTAAATCAGACCATGTTGTAGTGTTGGCTTTAGCAACCTGTACTTTACTTCCAGCATTTTTAGACTTAAAGATAGCTGAAAAATCTTAATAATCTACAATGGGGCTGTTTTCAGAGCTTTTTTTAATGCAACATTGGCTATTAACAATTCACAGCATGTGACAATTCTGGCCTTTCTGATTCTATTGAGCCTTGCTGAATGGGATTTTTTGTAGCATTTAAGAGCAATTCATTGCATTGCCTGTATTCTATATCTTCTCCTCAGAAACAGGGATGATGACAGGTGATGTCTTAAAAGATAAGTAATCTTCCACTACATACCCTCTGTCTACAGTAAGTTCTCTAGATGTTGTACATGAGGCTCACCAGGAAAATTCATCATGGCATGTTACCTACTCTATTTATCCATTCCACTTGATACACCTACTAAAAATAGCTGTTCCTAGGTGAGCAAGTCTTTTCCTCTCGCATGTGTCAGTCTGCAGGACCTAATTCTGCAATGAATTTTACAGAACTGAAGAGTCATAAGATGAATGGACAGCATTCACCTACTACAAAAATGTGAAATTGTATTCTCCAGGAATATGATGATTAAAAAACATCCTTAGGACAGATGCCAATTAAAAGGAAAGAGGAAGGATTCCATGTGCCTTTTCATTATTATTTCCTCTTCTTCACCGTGTTTCCCTTTTGTTGCATCTCTCCTCAGATAAGCCTTCTGCCACCAAATTAATGTTGCCATTTTGTGTGTCTTTTCTCTTCTTTACTTTTGCATATTTGTCATGGTTTAATGTGGCAGGCAGCTACACACCACACAGCCACTCGCTCACTCTTCCCCACCCCAGCAGGATGGTGGAGAGAATTGGGTGAAAAAAGTATCATTCATGTGCTAAGGTAAAGAGAGTTTCACAGGGCAGAAAAAGGAAAAAAATGAAACAAAAAAGTAGAATATACTAAACAAGTGACGCACAATGCAATTGCTCACCACCCACTGACCAAAGCTCAGCCAGTTCCTGAGCAGCAGCCCCCAGCAGGTTTTCCCCCTAGTTTATATACTGAGCATGATTCCATGTGGTATGGAATGTCCCTTTGGTTGGCTTTTCCAGCTGTGTCTCCTCCCAGCTTTTTGTGCCCTCCAGCCTACTTGCTGGTGGGGTGGGGTGAGAAGCAGAAAAGGCCTTGACTTAGTGCAAACATTGCCCAGCAACAACTAAAACATCCCTGTGTTATCAACATTATTCTCATCCTAAATCCAAAACACTGCACAGTACAATTTTCTAGGAAGAAAATTAACTCTATCCCAGCTGAAACCAGGACAATATTCTAGGTTACACTACTACTATGTGAGATAATATTGCTACTCATTTCTAGGCATTTCCTGTCTTTTTATTATTGATGACAAGGAGATTGGAACCAAGTTCAGCATCAGACAATGGCTCATTAGTGGTCTTAGTATTTGTGATAAGAATAAGCAGACAACAGTCAAATTTTGAAGGAGAGGGTAATGATTATAAAATTTTGTGCACACCCTAGGCTTTTGTTGATACTTTCAGTAGAGGAAGTAGATGACTGAATTTAACAGCTTCTTACCCCTAGAATGGCTTTCCTTACGTCATGTCTGAAGACTGCACTGACAGGAGACCACAGAAAAGCTTGCAAAACCTACAGGAGCAAAGCTTGCAAAACCTAAGCTGCTGGTTTAACAGTGACAATAAATCTCCTGTGCACTAAGAAAGGATGGAACACACTGTGGCTTGCTGGGCATAGGAACAAGGACAGAAAAAAAGTAATTCTTTCACCCAATCCTTCCTTTCTGTGCTCAGGGGCAGGTTGTAGAATACAAGAAGTGATGAAAAACAGCAGCTGCAAAAGTAGAGATCAGCCCAGCCTCTCTTTGGAGGTGGTGCTGAGCAGGCCAGCAGGGTTGGAAAAGGAGATGGGCTTGGCACAAGCATGAAGAGAGCACATCTGCAAGTCACAAGGTCACTCAAATATCACACAAGTACCTATGAATATTTGAGGTGCAGCTCCTGCCAGAAATTAAAGTGGCTTTTCTTCCAAGGTAATTCTACAGGTAGAAATAGATTTTTGTACATAGGATAGTATAAATCCCCACATGAAGGTTTGTGTTCCAAAATAAGAAAGCCTTTTTCCTTATTGCCTCATTTATCATGGAATAGAAGTGTCCACGCAGGGACCTTTACATTCATAAATATATAGTTAGATTTTTACTGGCTCATTTTTCTGTGCAGGCAAGCCCTAAAACTATTATTTGCTTAAAAAAAACCACAAACAAACAACTTTGAGGAAGAACAGGAATAGTATGCAGAAATTGTATGCAAAATCCATTGCTGACTTGGGATGAATCTGGACCATCACACAAAGCACTGTGTTTAGCAATCTAGGAAAGAAATGCAATGCAATAGAAAGGAATCCAAAGAAGCAACAAAGATGGTAGACACATGGTTGTGTGTTTCACAAGCACTGAGCTGTCTTAAACAACATGGCAGGAAGAAAGAAAAGCCAGAAAATTATATATTGGCAGTACTATTTCTAAAAATAATGGTTTTCAAACTTTTCCATGAGGCATTAACAGCTCTTTAAGGGATAATCTTTATTGCTTTGTAATGTACAAAGCAATAAACAGCTGCTGAGATTGATTAATAGCCAAAGCAAAGTTGAGGCATATAATCAATCTAAAAAGCCATTTATTGTGAGTATACTACAAAGCAATAGAGATTATTGCTGTTGCACAACAAACCATAACGGAGAAAACACACATACACACACACACATACAGACTCACACACACACAGAGTGAAAACAGTTGTTTTCAAGGCTCCCAGTGCTACACTGCCTTTTTCATGAGCTTTTCACTTTGACTAAGGCAGCCAACTGGCCTTACAGCAAACAATCTGCTGGGAAAAGTAATGCTCTAAGAACTTCAGTGTTATCTGAGGAAGAAATAATATTTGGGTTTTTCAGTTCTGTAGCTAGAAATACAAAATTCCACAGGTTTCCATCTTGTCCTTGGTAGTGGTAGTGCTATTCGTATTACCAAGAAAAATAAAGAATTGGCTCACTGATTGAAAAATGATCTAATTCATGCTAATGCAGAGCTCATTTAGGAATGAAGTCTGTTTACTTTTGGGGTGTTTTTTATGAATGGCTACTAAATCACTTCAAAGTTTTTCACATGAATGCTGAACGGGACATTTGGGTCTCAGCTCCAGATATTTCTGGCAACTATCTCACCTTATTCTTTTAATACAACTGTAATACAACTCTTCATGTCATTTGGGTTTTGACTCCACCAGTCTTCCTGGGAGGTTGTTTCAGAATCTTACCTCTCCAGTGGTTTTAAACCTTATAAAAAATGTGCATTCTGATGTTTCTAGGTCAAATAACACCCATTTGTTCCTGAGACATCATTGCCTTTTAGCATAAATTTCTCTTTATCTTCTTTAAAGAGATGTGAAGAAGAGTCTCTCACCCTTCCCTTTGTCAGAATAAACAAACTGTGCCACCGTAGCCTTATGTCATGATAGGCTTGTCCTTCAGTCAGTCTCACCACCCTTCTCTGCGCTTATCCCAGTCTCAGTCCCTCTCTACTGAACGTGCCAAGCTCCAGAGAGGCTCTCAGCACTGCCTCCTCCAGACACCCACTCACACTGTCTACTGGAAATTCCTCACCCAGTAGACCCAAGGATCAAATTTGCCATTTTCACATCCCCTTAACATTTGAAGCCAGTGGTTAACCTGTACTTCCAGGCACAACTTGCATATTTCTGTTTCTGAACTGATGATCTTGCAGCTTATGACAGAAATTTGTATTGGTTCACAAGGGCACAAGCTTGCAATTTGCACTATTAAGTTTCACTCCATTTCTATTACTCTAGTTCTCAAGGTTATTCAGGTCTTCCTGTATCGTATTGCCATCCCTTCTCTTATTAATGATGTCTCCCACTTCCGTGTCATCAGCAAATTTCATTAACAAACTCCATCTTTCTACTTTGAGGTAATGAATAAAAATATGACTGAAGATGTATCCTTGTGGAACTCATGGTAAAATACCACTCAAAGTCAGGTATCACAGCAGTAGGAACTGAATTCTCCAATTTCACATTTGCAGGAAACACAATTCAGCGCAGTGAAAATTAAATTTTAGATCCTAGTGGATATAAACTTTCCAAGTTCTTCCCTTCAAAAATCTGAACTATTTCATATCTGAAAATACCTAAAGTTTAATAATAGTGACTTAAAATGTTAGAATGAGGACTTTCATAAATCCTTGTATATACCTCTTCACAGCTATAAAACTCTGGAGTGTAAGAACTGTACTCAAGGTATAGTGGTCACTTGAATTGTTTCTAAGCATTTTACTCTGGTAGTTAAAATAATTGTTTTTAAGTTATTGTTGCCCTAGCAGTTTTACCTTTTAGCGAGTCTTACATTTCATTTCTTTTTACTTTCGTGCTATTCCCTGGATAAGTTCTCCATGCTTGAGATGACATTCTCCTTAAATTCCTTTTCTCTGTGGGTCTGAAATTTCAAATTTCCTCATTTTCACACTTTGGGCAGCTATACCATTCTTGTTTCAGGAAACACTGGGCATAGATTCATGACCTTCTTAGGCCATCCCTATTTTTTACCTTTTTTTTCCAGTGGGAGAGTTCAGTGTCAGAAAATCAAAGAAAATCTTGCAAGAATTATCAGTGACATTTTTTTTTTTCATTTAGTCTTTGCAAAGTGGTTTTCACTGAAATACATGATTGTGCACTCAAAGCCTAGAAAGCCAACCAAATCCTGGGCTGCATCCAAAGGAGTGTGGGCAGCAGGTTGAAGGTGGTGATTCTCCATCACTACTCTGCTCTAGTGAGACCCACCTGGAATACTCTGTGCAGTTCTGGAGCCCTCAATGTAAGAAGGACATGGAACTGTTGGGGCAAGTCAGGAGGAAGCCACAAAGTTGAGGACTGGAGCATCTCCCTGATGAAGACAGGCTGAGGGAGTTGGGGCTGCTCAGACTGGAGAAGACAAGATTGTGTGGAGACCTCATAGCAACTTTTCAGTATCTGAACGGGCTACAGGAAAGCCAGAGTGAGACTCTTTGTTAGGAACTGCAGTGACAGGACAAGGGGCAATGGGTAAAAATTGAAGGAGGGGAAATTTAGGTCAGATATTAGGAAAACGTTGTTCCTGTGAGGGTGGTGAGACACTGGCACAGGTTGCCCAGGGAGGCATTAGGTGCCCCAAGCCTGGCAGTGTTCAAAGCTAGGTTGGATGAAGCCTTAAGCAACCTGGTCTGGTGGGGAGGTGTCCCTGCCCAAGGCAGTGGGTTGGGACTAGATGGTCTGTAAGGTCCATTCCAACCCCTAAAATTCTATGATTCCACGGTTCTATGATCTTTTGCCAAAAATATTAATCAAAATTTCCACTGCAGCCTCCAAATAGAAGCTCACACCTGTCTCAGCTCTGTCTAACCTTACCTTTATGATGCTGAACAATCTGAGGAGATTGAAAGAGATCCTGGTTTTCTTCCAGCAGGGCATAGATGGCCTTGTGTTATCATTTAGCAGAGAATGACCTACTGGAAGCTGGGTTTGCTGCATGAGCACAGTACAGCAGAGAAGGGACTGTGGTGGGTAAGGTGGGAGTAAGCAGAGATGGACAGTTGCGTTGCAGCCTAGAGAGAAGAGCTGCGTAATACCAGGGTAACTGGACTGGAGAAGAAGGTCTTCTGCAGATCAACACCAGCAGAACTACTGCCATAAAACTGCCTTGATCATACAAAAGGAAGCATACAGAGGAGTAGATACAGGTTACGATGTATGTTGGCCTGGGTGTTGGCAAGAAGAGCAGCTGGGCTCTCCCCTCTCCTCTTGCACTTGCTACCACAGTGCAATCAGCCACTCATGAGGCATCCTGAGGCTCTGTATGCTGCTGTTGCTGGCCTTGTTTGAACTAGAAAGTTTTACTGGCAGAAGTTCTGCTGGCATGTGCTACTGACATAGCTGTTTTGGCAGGATATGTTCACATTTGGCTGCTTTTTAAAGATGCAGTATGTCCTTAGCTCATCAGGCCTTTATCAGCAAAAGGAGTCTGGCATTACAGGAGGCTAACCCAGAATACCTTGTGTTGTGTTTGGTGGATTGCCTTTTTGTATTTCTTTGCAGCATGTTGTAGAGCTGCAATTACATACTGTGAGATACGATGTCACATTTTAAAATCTGTGTAAATATTGGGTCAGATTTAAAAAAGCCTCTTCTATATTGTGCAATACCTATTTTTATATGTGATGTTTCTCCATATTGCAGATTTCTCACTGCCAGAAACCCAGACTGTATCAAACAGAAGAGCTCTCTTGTTCATTTAGGGCAGATGAAAAGATTCTTTCATATCCAAAGAGGAGCCTAAAATATTTGGTACTCTGGACAAGTGGGATGTAGAGACAATGAATGGTAGCTAACTACTTGCAGTAAGTATTTACTAAAGTATAAGAACAAATTGTAGTTTCAAGACATATGGTAAACAGTGGATGTGAGAAAATTTCAGGGTGGGATGACAAGTTTGTGTTACCCTCACAGCACATTTACCCTGAGTTAAGAGTTTCTTAAGGAGGAGACAGGGGAAATAGGTGGTGCCAGCTTTCTGGAAAGCTGTGCCCATCTGGGCCTTTTGGCATTATTTGAGGTGCTCAGAGTCCAGTAAGCTACACAAAATTAAGTATTTCCTGCTGCATGGTCTTTTCATGCTGGGTAATGTACTGGAAATAAGAGATGAACCTGATGCAATGGGCTTTGCCGACTGTGGTGGAACAGTAAATAAAGTTTATGTCCAATTTAGTCCCATCTTGTTTTGAATACATAAAATGAAAGCAGTACTTCTCTGTGGTGATCCCTCCAGACAGTGTTTTAGAGTGTTTGTGAGAAGCTGATGCATTCCTTCCCATCTTCACTGTTGTCATTAATAGAGTTACAAAGCCAACTCTGGCAGAAGAGTCAAGGCGGCTCTGATTGGAAAAGTGTTTGTAAAAACAAAACCACTGTAACTGGAAAAAATAACTGACATATCCACCAATGCACAAAACTTTAATCTAGCAGTCTCCTGCAAAAAACATGAAGGGTCTCATAGGGTCCTTCCATTTGAGTGGAGTTTCATCCTGTTTCCTGAATTCAACAAAGATTCGGTGTCACTGCTTTGGTTCTTTTCCATGACATTCCCAGATGTTAGAGACAAGTGTACTCCTTAGATAGCTATCATACCTGTATAATATATAGATGGATGGAAACCACTATTGCTTAGAGACCATATGTAGGCCTGGAACCTGCTGGACTCCTGCATAACCACATATGCAAGGTGAACAATGAGCCCGACATGTTAAGGACATGCAGCACCTGTGATCTGCAGGCTGTATACATGGAAACAGGTTGAGAGTGTTGAGGCTGTTCAGCCTGGAACACAGAAAGTTCTGAGGAGACCTTGCAGCACCTTCCAGTACCTAAAGGGGCCTACAGGAGAGCTGGAGAGGAACTTTTTACAAGGGCATGTTGTGATATAACAAGGGGAAATGGCTTTCAACTGAAAGAGGGTGGGTTTAGATTAGATGTTAGGAGGAAATTCTTCACTGTGAGAGTGGTGAGGCACTGGAACACATTGCCCAGAGAAGCTGTGAATGCCCCATTCTTGGAAGTATTCAAGGTCTGATGGGGCTTTGCACAACCTGGTTGAGTGCAAGATGTCCCTGCCCTCAGGAGGAGGATTGAACTAGATGATCTTTAAGGTTCTATCCAACCCAAAACATTCTATGATCCTATGACTTTTTAAACTTTTGTGGAATAATAACATTTCAGTACTCTTAATATTCCCTCCCACCAGCAGCTGGTGGATACAATTTGATGGGAGAATCTGTTAGGCAGAAAGGCAAGGAATGCTGATGTAGATACCTTGAGAAAGTGAACAAACCACATTAATGCACCAGGTCTATTGAGTAAATTGCCTTCTTCAATTAGCTGTGTGTGTTCAGGGAGCTTCTTAAGGGGTTCTGTGTCCCAACAGTTTTAACTTTAACATCTCTGTTCCCAAAAATCTCTTCCAGTTTAGCCAGCTCTTGGTATTCTTCACCACAGGCTTCTGTGAGTGGTAAGTGCAGTGTCTGAGCTCAATGTGCTCCATAATGAATGCACAGCCATCATATATTGTGCACAACAGAATGCTCATAAAAGGAACACCTGGGACCACTAAACTGAAGGTTGTGTCTTGTGAGGGAAAAAATGCCCTTTCTTCTTCCTTCACCCAGCACTGGTTCTTATCTCAGCTTTACACTGGATTGTGACCTGCATGATCTTCACATTTTTCTTCCATACCTATTTATTCTTGAAAAAAAGGCTGTTTCCCCAATATCCCTCTCTGCTCTGGCTGTAGAAAATTGTGTCTTAAGCTGAGAAACAGTACCAGTCGTGTGGGGTCCTGTCCATCTAGTTGTGTCAAAAGGCAAACTAGAAGAAAAGCAGGAATTTGGCTAACACACCAGGGATTTCCAGTCACTGGCAGAGGCAGCAGAAACAACGGGAAATCAATGAAAGCAGTAATTGATGTAGGGACAATTGCATAGTGGTTGTGCAGCTGGTAGGTGGCTCACAGTGCTTAGTTGGTACAAGAAGTCCTTGCATGCCATGTGTTAGTACAAACATACCAAGGGAAGGGTTTTCACTTGGGAAGGTAGCATAACTTCACTGAGGAATCTCAGCTTTTGGCTGAAGGGACTGAACAGTGAGCATGGATGGAATCAAGTGCTGGTCAGAGAGAGGGGGTAAGATGCAGAGTTTTCAGGATCCAGCAACTGTATCAGTTTGGTACAGTGACCAAACCACCCTAAGCAATGCAAGCTAGAGACTGATCATGGCAATTTCCAAAATCTAAAATTTCAGCCAAATCTGAATAAGCACATAAGGAATTAAACAAAAAAAAAAACAAAAAAAAACAACCCCAAAACATCTATCACAGAAGAGTTAAGGTTTGAAGGAACCTCTGGAGATCATGTAGCCCAACCCCCTTGCTCAAAGCAGTCAACAAGAGCAGGTCATGACAGGGACGTTTTCAATCACATCTTTCATACCTCCAAAGGTGGAGACCATACTACCTCTATGAGCAACCTGTTATAGTGTTTGACCACCCTCACTGTAGAAATTTGTTTTTATGTTTAAATGGAGTTTCCTGTATTTCATCTTGTGCCTTCTTCCTCTTGTCCTTTCACTGAGCACCACCAAGAAGTCTGTCTCCACTTCTTTGCACCCTTTCTTCAGATATTTATACACACAGATAAGATCCCACCCAACCTTCCCTTCTCCAGGCTGAGCAGTCCCAGCTCTCTCAGCCTTTCCTCATATGAAAGATGCTTCAGTCTCTCAGTCATCTTAGTGGCCCTTTGCTGGGCTTACTCCAGTATGTCCATATGGTACTGAGGACTCCATGACTGGACCCAACACTGCAGTTGTGACCTCATAAGTGCTGTGCAGAAGAAAAAGATCACTTTCATCCACCTGCCGGCAGTGCTTTTCTTAATGAAGCCCAAGAGGCTGTTGTCCATCTCTGCAGCAAGGGCACATTCTTGGCTCTTGTTCAACTTAGTGTCAGCTGGGATGACCAGGTCTTTTTCTGTCAAGTTCCTTTCCAGCCAGTTGGTCCTCAGCATGTACTGGTGCATGGGGTTATTCCTCCTCAGGTGCAGGACTTCACATTTCCCTTTGTTCAGCTTCTTGAGAACCCTCTTGGCCCAGTTCTCCGGCCTGTCCAGGTCCCTCTGAATGGCAGCACAACCATCTGCTGTACCAGTTAGGCCACCCAGTTTTACTTTGTCAACAAACTTGCTGAGGGTGCACCCTGGTGATGACTGGCCTCCAGCTGCATTTTGTGTTGCTGATTCCAACCCTTTGAGCTCTGCAGTTCTGCCAAATTTCAGTGCAGCTCCATATCCACTCTAATGGCCCATACTTCATCAGTTTGTCTGTGAGGGTGTAATGGGAGACAGTCAAAAGCCTTACTGAAGAAAAACAGCATACACTGCTCTCCCTTATTCACCAACTATTCATCTCATCACATATCCAGTGCTCTTTCTGGTGACAGATTTCCCTACTGCTTATAATGGAGATCTTCATAAACTTGTTTTATTAAAACTTATTAGGCCATCTACTGTAGGGGTTGTTTCTAAGTGCTGTAAAATGAACTGCTCCACCTGCCTTTGTAATGAGCTACAAGTGATACGAAACACAGAGCTTATTTAACAGCACATACCAGATGGTCTATGCAAAGTTGAATATGACAGGAAGATTTTTGTCCAGATTGGGGGTGGGAATGTTGTTTTGTTTTGAAAAAGAGGAAAGAAATATGGGGAAATGGGGACTGTGTTGCCACTTGTGTTGCTGAAATTGCATGGAAGCTGCTTTTACAGGTCAGCAACTAGAAGCAGCAAGTGTGATCAACGAACACTTGGCAGGCAAAGTGCTCAACACTGTCAACTAATTCTGAATTGCAATGACATACAGGCCTAGTATGCTTGGATAATTAGCTAAGTTTTGTCTGTAGACAGATATAAGTTAGCCAAACTGAAAAGTGAGACTAGATACCAGCACAAAATACTTTTCATGTTCTTCAAATAAAAAGTAATTTGAATGAATATGACATAATTGAATACTTTGTAATTTTGTTACTTAAGCAGAAATGCTCAGAACACATTGCTTTTACCTCAGCAATCTCTTCAGCAAATACTAGACCAAGTCAGTTTGTGTGTTTTGATGATACTTCCATCCTAAAGCACTGTCATTGCAAACAAGATTTAATTATGTACCACATTTAAAATAGCTGCTGAGAGAGTTCATTCAATAGAAAAAGCACATGAGAAAAGGGATTTAAGTGAGAAAGTTGTAACAGTTGAGACATAGCAGAGAGATCACAAAAGAAATATTTGCTGTAATTGTCAAAGCTCAGAAAATGAATAAAATTTAACTCTTCAGTTTGATGACCTAGAAAATAGAGAGAGGAGAAATAATGTGCATATGAAAAGGATTAAAGAAGAAGCCAAGAAAGGAGGCTTAGTGGGTTTAACTGGGTGGATTTGAAAATTGTTTAAAGAGTGATGAGATGATAACAGTAAAAAGAGATTCAAACTGGCTTTACCAGGAAACAGATCTACACATTTTTTTCTCTGAAACTTCCCTTGTATTATTTCAATAAAAGAAAGGTTCAGAAGAGAGTAACAGAAAATGAGATAACTGTGAATGATCTGAAAATAGCATCCATGTGCACACACACATTCTTTGGGCTTTTAAGGGAGAATATACAAAGAAAAGCAAGTACAGTAATAACAAGGTTTTCATTACTTCAGATGTATTGAACTTGGCTGCAGAAGAAAGAGGACTAGGTGCCTAATAATTAGAGATAAAGTAGAAGCTAGCAGAGGTAATGGCATGTGTTATGTAAACCAGGTAGGGTTACACATGGAGATCTTTTTACTGTTATCATAATGCCTGTCAGAATCAAAAAAGGAAGGGAAGAGGGTATTTTTCTAGAAGAGAGTGGCATAACAAGGCTTACAACAATAATCAGAAAGACAAACCAAATTTAAGATGTGCACAGAGCTCTTGTCTAACAAACAGGACAAAGTAAAAGTTACGATGTTAGCAAGCAATTGATAAAAGGAACTTCAAGTCAGTAAGATATATAAATATATTGACATGTAAACATATATACAAGATGATTTAGAGAGTGGTTTCGGATATATCTGAAGTATATAATAAAGGAACAAAAAAAGGAGCTTGGTGAGACAGAGCTGTGCTTGCTGTGTTTTTCTCTTATTCACAAAGAGGTAATAACTACCCTCCTACAGCAGTTTTTAGATATATTTCAAAACGCATTCAGAGATGGGGAACAAAGACTGTCCTTGTCAGCCACCAACAACTCAGTTGCCACAACAGGCCATTGTTGCTGTTAAATGTCTGGAGATTTTCTGATACGGCCCATGATCACATTACCCATCCCAATAGCAGGAGGCATTTGAGGGAGCTGTTCAGCAAGTGTCCAGTGCACCTGGCAACAGGATCCTAAAACGTGGAGGTGGACGCATTTTTGTTGGGACCTTGCCAGGAGGCAGCATGGGGGAGATGCTGCAAGTGACCCCCTTGTACCGCTCCAACCACTCCCTGGCCTGTGGGACCCCTTTGTGTGAAGCTCTGCTACAGACAGTGTGAAAAATGTCAATGTTTTGACCTCCCAAAGAACAGGAGGAGAGCAGGAGATGCAACAGCACTTCTGCCCTGGCAGGGAGCTGCTAAGGTGAGTGATCCAGCCCTCAGTGCCTGAGCAGCATGACCCAGGGATGGGACAGGGGTTTGTGGCTACTGCCACACCGTGCCTGAGATCCTTGTTTTTTACTGTGGAAAACTTCCAATGCCTCCATTTCAACCTGTAAATCTGGGCTCAGAGAGAAGGTACCACAAGGATGTTGACACCTCAAGAGCTGGAAATAGTTAACAATTTACCCAGAGTGTTACAGAGAATGTGAAGGGGGTTGTGAAACAGTCTTGCCTTATCAGTGAAACAGGACTCTAAGCTTCAAATGAGGGTCCCTGAACAAAGGACCACCTGGGCTGTTATTGCACAGTTGGGAGTCTTCCTGTCCTGCTGTATCACCTAGCTGTCTCTTGTCACCTGCTGTGTCTTTTGTCACTTGGCTGGCCACAGGTCCCTGTGCCCTTTGTAATGCAAGGGATCAGTGCCAGCTGAGTCCAGCAGTAGGAGATTGTGACCACCATGGACAACCAGCACAAGAAATCCACTGACTCAAAAGAAGAGCAAGGTTGAGTCATGTGGATTAATTAGCACGAGAAACAAGAGAATCATTTAACCAATAGAATCATAGAATCATCAAGGCTGAAAGAGACCTTTAAGATCATCAGGTTCAACCATTAACCTTCCACTCTGCTTGAACCCCTAAACTATATCGTCCAGTGCCAGAACCAGATGCCTCTGAAACACTTCCAGGAATGGTGACTCCACCATCTCCCTGGGCAACCTATTCCAGGGCCTGAACACCCTAATAGGAAAAATGTTTTTCCTAACATCTAATCTGAATCTTCCCTGTCTCAGCTCATGGCCATTCCCTCTAGTCCTCTCCCTGCAGCCATGGCAGGAGAGACCAACCACACCTCTCTACAACCCCTGTCAGGCAGTTGTAGAGAGCCCTGAGGTCACCCCTGAGCTGCCTCTTCTCAAAGCTAAACAAACTCAATTCCCTCAGCTGTTCCTCATCCGACATGTGTTCTAGGCCTTTCATGAGCCCTGTGTTGCCCTTTGCTGGTCACACTCCAGCACTGCAATGCCCTTTTGAAAGTGAGGGGCCATTAGGTAACCTGTAGCCATTGAACCTTTATTTATTTGCTAAAATGTATATACAGTGTAAAATCTTGAGAATCAGTGTGCTGGATTTGTGGAAAACTTCCACCTCACACCCTGTGCAGAGTAAACCATGGTTCCCTTCTAAACCAGGCCCTGTGCTAGACAGCTCACACTGCACTGCTACACCAAGTAACTTCTCTCAGCTGTGCCCTGGGCTTTTGCCAGCCCTAAGGGGGGCAGAAGCAGGCTGAGGGAGTGCCCTCCAACAGGAAACAACCGTCCTACAGGACAATGCTGAGCCAGGACCTCCCACTACCACTCTCCCTACCCCTACCTCTGCCCCTTACATGTCCCCCTGTCCCTATACCTATCCCTACCCTTGCCGCCGCCCCTACCTCTGCCCCACCTTTACCCCTACCCTTAGCTTTACCTTTACTTCTACCCTTAGCCCTTGCCTCAGCCCCAGCCCCATCCCCATCCCCATCCCCATCCC
>NW_008676630.1:35339-102803 GCF_000695815.1 Acanthisitta chloris | reverse complement strand
CGGGGCTGTGGGTCGGTACCCGCGTCCCGCTCGCTGGGTTGTCCCACAGCATCCCGCGGTGCCGCCCGGGGTTAACGCCGGAGCTCTGCGCTGCGCCACCGGCGGGGGCCTTTCTCCTCCGCGCTCGCTCTGATCTTTTTGTTATTTTTGTTAATTAGTGCCTCGTTAGGCACCTCTCTTTTGTCTTTGCTTTGTTGCTCGCGCCGGGTTCCCTCCTGTCCAGGCTGAGGTGGCTGTGCGCGCAGGGAGGAGGTGCGGCGGTCCGGAGCGCTGTCAGAAGTCTGCGGAAAACGTCTGTTGGCAAACTAAGAAGACACTCGGTTTTCTGGGGATGGGATTTCTTTCTCTGCTCTTTGGGACGATGTGTGAAAAGCTCAGAATTTCACTTTATGAACTTGTCTAAACCAGCTTTTTCCTGCCTCTGCACAGTTGCGTTTAATTAAATGTGCCTAATTTAAGTACAAGGGCAGCTAAACAATAGTCTCTAACATGTGTAGCACAAACCCGCGTTTCCTCCCTCGAAACGCTGTCAAAGCAGGCAACGTTGGGAGTTTGTTTTTTGTTCTGGGTGCTTCTGAAGTATTTGTTTTCTGAAGGTGTAAAGCTGAGATCTCAGCTGGTGTCGGTTGCTGCTGCTTCTTGGTGATTTTGCTGAATTGTGGCAGTGCAGAACCTCTCTGTGGCTCAAGAGCTTGGCTTTCAAAGGTACCCCCAAATAACCACTCTAGAGAGAGCATTGAGTTCATCTGGGGAAGTATTTCAAACACAGAAATACTTCCTTTTCAAGGACACAATCTGGTCTATTCCTGCTTCCTAAAGGTGAAATTGTAAAGGAACTTTTTTTTTTTTTGACTAAATAATAATCTCCCATTATCAAATGATACAATAATGTGAGATTTTTGCTTTCTGGTAGCTTCTCCAATTCTTCATACAAGATTTTTCATCTCCTCCCCCATCTCAGTCTATTTCACAACATGTGTGTAGCAAAAGTCTTGTTCTCTCTTGCTTTGTGCTTGCAAATCTGATTAGTTTAGAATGGGGAATGTTAGTAGCAGAGAAGCATCAGCGTTGGTAGTTGTGTGCATTAGAGTGTTTATGGTGCTCAGGCTGCTTCAATAACTCCATGTATTTGTAACATGAGTGCTACAAGATCAAGTCTGGGTCAGGCTTGAGTTCACAATTTAAATTCTGTTTAATTGGCCAGGAAACACATTAGGTTATTTTTGCTGGCTTGATGCTAGCTGGGGGATAAAGGATACCTATTCAGTCAGGAAGGCTGCTCATGTGAAGGTGACCTGTTGGTGTTTTTAGGAACAAACTTCAGCTTCAGTGTCTGCCATTGTGACCATGGTGTTTTTGATCAGGGACTAAAAGTCCTAAAACAAGTTTTATGGCAATAATGTCCTTGGGTGTTTCAGGGAAGGTTGGTTGAACAAAAAACTGTGTAGCTTTTTTTTTTTTTTGGCTTATTTTTTTGGTTTTAAGAGATCTCTAATTCTGAGTACTTCACTTTCCATGGGAATGTGTCAAGACATGCATTTTTTAGAGGGGCATTTTTATGGTGAGCTATGCCTTTCTGAAGGCTTTCCTTGTTCCTTGTAGTTACTCTGCACATGAAATAGAAATAGTACAGTCTTGAAGTTGCTGTGAGAAAAGTTTGTATCAATTATATGTTGCAGAGATCAAAGGCTTTCTGTGTATCTGAGGCATCCGTCTAAGTTCTGTTATATCTCGATGCCACTTGTAGTTAGAGCAAGATGATACTACATAAAAATCCTCATAAATCTTCATTTCTATGAAAACCTGGGGTGTGTTTTACTCTCTGTTCTGCCACCTGACTGAACTCTCAGATAACTTTCTCTCTTCCCAGGTAAGCGAACTAACTGTTGGTTAAGACCAGAACCTGTACATCATTAGCATAAAGGAGAAACTTGGGAGAGTTTTAAGGAGTTCACTTTCTATGTTTTGTTTTGGGTTTTTTTTTTAAATGGGATGGGAACTGTTGCAAAAGCCTGTTTTTCCCCAACTAGATTTTCAACTCTTGAATGAAGAAAGTTGAACAAATATTGTGATGACTTATACACTTAAAAATTCTTTTAACCCTTGACCTCCTTGTAAGTGCCAAACACTTTTAATAAGGGGAAATGTTTTAGAAGGTCTTAACCCAAAGCCACAGATACCATGGACCATTAGTTCAAATGCTCTAGGAATAAAAATGGGACTAAATTGTGTGGATTCATTGGGGCTTCAATATGGTGAAACCAAATCATGGACTCCTCCATGCTTACAGTATTCAGTGTTCTGGCAGGTGTAGGGGTGCTAAGAGCATCACATGAATTTTTCTCAACTATTTCAGGTGAGTAGGTGTACAAATTCCTCACCTCTAACATTAGTTCAAATGCTCTAGGAATAAAAATGGGACTAAATTGTGTGGATTCATTGGGGCTTCAATATGGTGAAACCAAATCATGGACTCCTCCATGCTTACAGTATTCAGTGTTCTGGCAGGTGTAGGGGTGCTAAGAGCATCACATGAATTTTTCTCAACTATTTCAGGTGAGTAGGTGTACAAATTCCTCACCTCTAACTGTTAAACCTGGATTTTGCATATTTTCTGAACCACAGAAGTTTTTATGCTTCAGAGGTTTTGACCTGTTCTTGTCTGTGAAGCTGCACACATTCCGATAGCATTGTGCACATGAGGCTGTTAAGATCAAATGTTGGCATCCAGGGTGAGCCAGACGACTTTGGAGCAGTATCAGACCCTGCATGTGTGTGGAGCAATGCTATCTATTTCAGAAATCTACTGCAGGCATTTCTGTCACTTCATTACTGTAGTAAATCATCATCACTAAGGAAAAAAACCCTCTCTATGGCAGCAGTTAGGCAAGAGCTGTGATTATGTCGGTAATGCCAGTAAGCAAATGGGGCTGGATGCCTTTGAGTGGGTGATAATATGGAGGGCGTGGGGTTGGAAGAGAGAATGGAAACAGAGATGGGTGTTTATTTTCTCCTGTCTGTCTGAAACAGCACAATTTGCTCTCTGGCTTTATTTTGCCATAAATAAGAGTACCTGTGTTTGAATCAGGCACTTCAGCAGTTTGCTCTAAACTGCTGCACTCATGACCTGGGTAACCTTCAAGGTTGTGGGTACTACAAGTGGATCATTAACTGAACAGGCAAGGAAAATATTCTTAATGCCCTTTCCATAGTGTGCATGCCTGTACATGTTGACATGTTCCTGGGTGGTTTTTCTTAAAGCTTTTTGCATATGGGATTCTGAAAAGGAGCAGAACCACAGCATCTGTAATGGGGCTCTTGAGTCTTCACACATCTGGAGGAAATGGAGAAGAAAAAGAATCACTTCTTATTCTGAATTGTCTTTGTGTTCAACATAATCCTCCTAATTTGGAAGGATTTTAATGTCTTAAGTAGGTGGACACAATGATCAGAAGTGTTAGTGACATAGGAAAGGCTAATGTGGTTCTTCAGTATCAGACTGAGATAAGGATGCTTATTCCTGACATCTCATTTTGTACTAATCAACTAATCATTTGTTGAGCTCTCAGCCTTGCTAATACCAGTTCTGCTTGGGGATTAGTGTGGGTTGGGATCAGCCTGACACTAAATCAGCAGGTAGATCAGCATCAACATCTTGTAAAGAAGTGAGAACAAGGACTATGTGCAGATCCTAGCAAAGCTGCTCCTGAGCACCTGTGTGTCTATGAAGGTAGCCTAGTGCTGACTTAAGAGCTATGTGATTCCTTGGGCCCATGTTTATTAGGGTGCAAGATGTTATGAGTCAATTAATACAGAAGTTCATCCTGGATTCATCATATATCTGAATGTCTCCTTTTTGCACCAGCGTTGTCTGCTCCTCACCTTTGGCTGCTACTTGTAGACATCTTACTATTCTGACATTGAGCAGTCAAGGTGCCCTTTCGCCCTTTTCTTTTCTTCCTGAGAGACTTCCATCCAACAACCCAAGAACTCTTAAATGCACTTCTGCTAGGATGAAGTATCTAGTTTTGCTATTTTTTTCTTTGTCAAGCAGACTGCTTAACTGAAAAGTAAATCTAATTTATGTTTTAAAACCATAAATTAATTCTGTGTTCTTATGTGTGCAGTGCTGTTATCCTAGAGCACTGGTTACATTATATAGGCCAAATTCTTTCTATTTTACCCATTTTAACTCTGTTTCTCCAGAGACCATCTCCAGTATCTCAGATGGTAAAACTCAAGTGCAGATTGATGCTATGATATTCTGTAAACTCTCTAACTAAATGAGTGTGAACTGTATGTTGCAGAGATGTCCTTGCGCTGCCAATTTTCAAGCAGGAAGAGCCACAGCTGTCTCCTGAGAATGATGCCAAGCTGCCACCCTTTCAGTATGTCCTCTGCACAGCCACGTCACCTGCCGTGAAATTGCACGAAGAAACCCTGACCTATCTCAACCAAGGTAGGGCTTGCACTACACTGGAGAGCATATTTCCTGGGAACAATTCATGAGAGATTAAATCCTATACTTATGCCTTACTGGGAGGGCAGCAGGATGGGAAGAGAGGCATAGAGATGGGGAGGGAAGTGGAGGAAAGGAGGAATATTTAATTTTTTACATTTAGATACCTGATCATCAACGGTTATAAAATAATGGAGTACTACTGACGTAACTATTGACTTATTGCAATGTTAGAGCATGCATAGTTCCCTGTGGCCAAGTACTGGCTTGATCTCAGACAACTTAAACTACAATCTCCTGCCTTCATCTCAAGAGGCCAAATTGATTAAGCAAGTGGGCAAACTTTGAGTAGGGGAGGATTCTTAATACTCCAAGTCCCCTGGCACTGTAAGAGGGCATTGCCAGAGGATGAGCTAGCAAGTATCCAAGGGCTGCTCTGTGGTCTGGGCAGTGTGTGACATTGTTCCCACTGGCTGGGTGATGTCTTTGCTACGTGCTTAACTTGGCAAGTTGCCAGGGTTCAGTGCAGCAAAGTCCTCTACAGCTGACCTTACAGGGTAATTCTCACTCCTGGATAAACAAACACTGTTACTCTATGCTTTTTTTTTCTTTTTTTCCTTTGGCAGAATTTGTGCAGGCACATCTGTGGTTGGCATTTGGTTATCGCCTTGCAGCACCTCCTGCACGTGGTCCTGGGGGGGATCAGACCCTTCCAGGCACAGATGATGCTAAAACATAGTACGCTTATTTTCTGCCACACTGTAAACAAGGATATTAGCCTAACATCAAGCTGAAGGTTGTCTGCACTGTTACTGTGGTCCTCTCCTGCTTCAGGACACTGCCCAGCTCTTTAAGCTTTGTGCACTGAGCAGGATGCTCACTTGGTGCCTCCCTGGATAGGTTTCTCTCAATGCTGGTAGAAATCAGAGCCCTGACCTCCCTTGGACTCTGACCTCAGGTGCAGCTGGCTGCTGGGTCTGTGTTGTTAGCTGGTAGACCCATGAAGCCCCCACAGAAATCACCCAAGTGCTGCAGGCTCTACCCAAGGAGCCAGGTGTTTTCTATCACATAAGCTGGCACTGTTTTGTCTCCCACAATCAAAAGATGCTTGGGATGTGTGTCTGCCCGGTTTATCCATCTAAACACAGCAAACCCCAGGAGGTGATATGGGCCATATCAAGGGTGAGATTGAGATTAATCTTCTTGTGAAACACAGTCCTTTGCTGTTTTGGTATAAATGACTTTTTTGTTGTGAAAAGCAGCCAATGGCCAAATATTATAGCATACATGAGGCAGTGCCTGCTTTCTTACTTTGGAAGGGAAAAAGTTAGACAACTCTTTACACAATACCATGAGTTTTAAAAAACTGCGACTGGAGCAGTTGATGTTTTCCTATGCAAAGTGAGACTGTTACTGCCTTTCAGACAGACCATGTGTTAGGCTTTAACCTGCTTACTATTGCAGGGAGTTGTCTCCTGCTCCATCTTGACATTGTACTGATCTGTTTCATTGGCATTTCTTGAATGTCATCTGTCTTTCATCCCTCAAGGGATGTGTCCTTGCAGGATATGTTCTGGAGAGCATGAGGCTGGACAGGCCTGGAGGAGCAAAGCAGGGATGAGGCTGGAAGGAGCTGTGCCGTGGAGCAGAGTTGGGAAGCTGGTGGGGGAACAAGTGGGCACTCCATAATTCTAAATTTGTCTGACATGTAGTCTATCTTGATACTAAATCCATTAGACCAAAATCACTTGCTTGTGCTAGTTAGTAAAAAGAGGCTGGAGTCTGGTCCCATGTGGATATGAGGTTTCAGGAGCCAATACACATGGCATGACAGAAGAACTGACACACTCCAAGACACTGTGACTCAGCTGCAATACCACAGCCATCTATTCTAAATTTGTCTGACATGTAGTCTATCTTGATACTAAATCCATTAGACCAAAATCACTTGCTTGTGCTAGTTAGTAAAAAGAGGCTGGAGTCTGGTCCCATGTGGATATGAGGTTTCAGGAGCCAATACACATGGCATGACAGAAGAACTGACACACTCCAAGACACTGTGACTCAGCTGCAATACCACAGCCATCTCATGAAGCAATTTGTTCCCTACATCACCTTATTGCCTTATGCTGACTGTAAGCAAGGGGACACCTCTTGCACCTTACCCTCTCTCTGTGTTTATCATGGTTTGGCCAAACACTGTTACATAAAACTTCCCTTCTTCCCTGTACACTTGAGTTTTGTGATGGATTACTTTAGCAAATGGGTAACTTCGTTAATGAATGTCCCTCCACCCTGCCTGTGCATCAGTCATAGCTGGCTCCTAGTAAGGCAGATACACAGTGGCTGTCTCAGCACTGATAAAGCAATTCACATCCAGTGTGGTTACTTTCCCAAACTCTCAGTAAAAGCTTTGGGGTTTTCTGCTTGCTGGGTGACTCGCCACTTGTTCAAATGTTGCTTCCCAGCTTGAGCTCTTTACTGCCCTGTAACTGACCTTTTTGCCATGAAACAGCTCTGCTCCCTGCCTTGAAACACTTTCTTCACATGTGACTGGTTCAATGGTGGTTGGCAAGTGGACCAACTCAGGAGGTAGTTCCATGTGCAGAACTGGGTGGAGAAAGGTCAGGTCTGATGAAGCTATGGAGTGGGGAAAGCTGGAAGAACTGGGTAGTGAGTTGAAGGCCAAGTTGCATAGCAGAGATAGAAGAGGAACCAGTGGAGAGTTTCAGGTGAGATCTGAAAGGGATTCATATGGGCTAGGAAGAAGGGCTGTCCAGTGGCTGTGTTTGTGTACCAACAGGAGATAAGAGAGGGCTCCAGGCTTGTGGAACATAATGACTTCTCATAAGCCTTGCTTCTTGCTGGGTAGACCCAGAGAGATGATCAGTAGTGCAGAGGAGGAAGAGGTCTTTGGCCTGGGCTCTCTGCAGGGCTGGAGGTTGAGAGGTCTCCTGCACTGGAAGACCAGTGCTGTCAGCAAAAGGGCAGAGGAAGCATTTGTGAGGGAGCACAAGGGAATGAGCTTAGCTGTAGTGTTAAGTTGACTTGGGGACATTCAGCAGTGGCACAGTCCCAAGCTTGTCTACTCCAGTTTGAAACCATGAGTGCTTGCTGGCCACAACTCTAGAACCAGCCTATAAACGAGTAAGTAGAGTCAAATCCTTAGCTTGGTTTCCAAACACTGACTCATTACACTTGTCTTTCCCGGTCTCTTTCCCCTCTGCCTTCCCACATTCCTTGGGAAACTGGAGCCAAATTGAACACAATCTTAGTTTGCTAATCCTTAGGGCTGTTCCTTCATTAAGAGGTCTTTACTAGATCTCAGGAGGATTTCTCATCTGATGGGACAAAGTATGGGTTTAGTATGGTGTCTCAACACCACTCTACCTTCTGTCCATGAAACTGGTAAAGATGCTGTCCTTGCATTAGAAGCTGCTGCTGGCATTGCTCCTTTGGTCAGGGATCACATCTGTCAACAGAGCTACACTGTCCAGAAGTTTGCAGCACAAACATCGCCTAACATTTCTGGAACTAGCCTGCCTTTTAGCACTATTTCAGTGTCTCTTGTGGATAGGGATTTTCAGACAAACAATCAACCAGCAACCATATTACAAACCACTGCTTTAGCAAGATGGCTTGATGCAGTGCATATTCCATGGTCTGCAGTCATATGGGGTGTGGTTTGACCATGGCTGGTTGAAACCAGTTTCAGACATGGACAGACATGGGAGCAATGAAAGGTGGTTCCAGAAATTGCAGCAGGAGGAATGTGGAAGAAACAAGCACTGTGTACAGTAGATCTGAATGCCAATAAATGTGAGGAAATAAAATCATTCCTGTAAAAAACAAAATGCCAAAAGTCACAAAAACCTGAAAGTCATTGCCCAAGGGAATCAGTTTGTAGTGCCAGAACCACATGTGGACTGTGAGCTATTCAAGTTAAGACTTTCTTTCAGGACCAGCATTGGGCTGGCTCAGAGCCTCAGGTCTGAATTACTTCAAATAGTGGGTGGTTAAGGTTGATGGCAAGGGTCACTGAGAGCAGGCTGTTTGACAAATCCAGCCAGTACTCCAGTGGTACTTCAGAGTAACTGGCTGTCACCTGCCTGTAAGGCTTTCCTGGGCTGTGTTCAGTTCTGCAGATCTGCTGTGTGTGACTTGTGGTTCTTGGCCATGTGAGGATTTTAGTATACAGCTGGTTAGGGTTTGGAAGGCTGATCATCTTTGCTTTACAGTGTCTTCCTGGAGTCAGCCTTATTGCCAGTCCTAGACTGTTCAGAAAACAAACAAGTCAAAAAGCTAAACCATGAGAGAAACCCACTAACATCTGAGAAAACCTGTGATGTTGGGAGCATTGCTATAGAGGTGCATAAGTAACAGATGCCTCATGAAGATGGACTTAGTTTGAATCTGGGTCACACATAAACAAAACCCCCAAATTTCAACCCCAGGCATCTATCCAGGTTCAAGCACATGTGCATAAACTGGTACACTTTAAATGATGCTGCATTTAAAATAATGAGTGTTGTCCTGCCTCAGGTCACTGCAGATGTGTTCTGATTTCTTCTCCAAAGAAAGGTGTAGAAAGCACTGGGCAAGCAGCAGCTGAAGAGGAAGCTTTGGAGTTGATTGCTAATTGTTTGGGTTTGAGATGAAATTGCTTACAACTGAAGGCAGAAGAGAACCTTTGCCTCCCTTAAAAAGTCTAAAGTTCAAATTTGGTTGTCTAATCTTCTACAGCCAGAGAACCCAGTTTTAAACACTAAGATTTACAGTAAATGAAAAAAGCTGTTTTGTATTGACGTTCCCTCCTACGTAATTGAGTTTTTATGGGGTCACAACTGCCTGGATGTTTGTAGTTTTCCTGGAACAATTCTTTATTTGCCTAAATGAAGTGTAGAGAAGGCTGAGTGACCAGCTCTGGCTGGGTGTGCTTTTGGTTTAATTATAGCTCTGTTTGTGGGGTTATTTTTGCCTTGTCCTGTGCTAGGAGCTGCCCCTTCTCCTAACAGTCACTGCCATCATTGACTAGGCCCTGGGCATTTCAAGGAGATCTGCTGCTCGTAGCTTCTTCCATCCACCCTTGCCTGAGATCACAGGCACAACAATGGCTTTGTGTCATGAGACTGGGACTACCAGGTGCACTCTGGTGGCTGCCCACTGATGCATCCTTGTTCCCTGATTGTTCTGGAGTGCCATACTGCTCCTTGACCCCTCTCCACTTTCTTCCTGGGTTTGGATGGCTTAAGAAAAGGCTAACAAAGCTGGTTTGTCTTTACCATTTCTGAGACTGGCTACTTAGTGGTTTTGGTTCTTGTGGTGCACCTCTTCATCTTTGGAGAAGGAATTTGTATTCTGCTTGACTTTGAAGACAGCTCTGAGTAGGTTCTGGTGTCTCAGCTGAAGCCATTAACTGTGCTAGCAGCAATTTCCCCATATGTTTGGCAGCTCTGTCTTCACTTGGCAGCCCAGGATAAACAACCCTGTCTCCAAACCACACCACCCCTAAGCTCACTATGAATCTTGCTTCAGTTGACAGGGCACCTCTGCACAAGTAGAGCATCTGACTTCTGTTGTCCCTAGGAAGCTAGAATCTCAGTTGCCTTTTAACCAAGGGGCTGTTTTCTATTCTTTCTATAATCCTTTCTTCTGTTGCTAACATCTGGATGAAATTCAAATGGGTTTGTGGACTTGCTGGATTGCAGCCTGTGCACAACTCCTACTGGAAGCCCCTAGACTGCATTTAATTCTCCCACTTCCATAAATCTTCAGGATCTGTGAAGGAAGGGAGTGCTCAGAAGTTCCTCTGGGTGGAGTAAGAAGTATGAGAATATTGGGAAGTTTTTTTCTTATATTCTATGTCACTTTTTTATTTTAGCCCATTATCCATATCTACTTTGAGATTCCTTTAATTATGATAGTGAAATTTTTGCCTGTGATTTTACAGGATTTGATGTTTGTATCAATGTACCTATCAATCTGAGAAGATATGGAAATTTTTTATTTACTTTTCTTTAATTTGCAGTGTCCTAAGAGATCACATTTTACGTAGCAGTAAGAAGCTCGACAAATACTGTAGGTTTGGTGTGACTTGCTGGTTTTATAGGAGTAATATACTTTTTTATTAGAGAATATACTTTGTTTTTTTCCTAAAGAGGTAGGAAAAATAAACAGTTTTTCTCCCCTTTCCTTTCTCCAAGCATTTATTATGTATTCCTGAAACTAAACAGCAAAGACTGGAGCAGTGAGATTCTTCTTGTCCTAGCTCAGTGCCTCGTTTGTGACCAGAGTGGAAGGTACAGTCTGATTTTATAGGATGGTTGCCAATCACATCTCCTTTCCTGTCATGTGGTAGGCACTGAGTGAGCAGCCACATGTGGGAGTGAGACTTGCTTTTTCCCAGTTTCCTACTGCAGAAGAAGGAAGAGTGGTGAAGGAAGCAATTTACCTGAGGGCATCTGAGGGAGCTGCCAGGTAGGGTCAGGAGTTGCACGCAGATCTTCTGCATCTCTCTTCAGCACCCTCACCTGGGACCATTCTTTTTAGTTATCTGAAACTCAAGTAAATATTACACACACAGCTACTCTTACAGAGCTATAAAACCTGCTGTCCAAATTGACTTAGAACAGGTTGAAACCAGAAAAAGCCTGTATTTTTTACTTGCACAGAGGGGGCTGAGGTTTTCTGAGCTGGACAGATGTGACTAAGATAATCCTGAGTGTTTCACATACATGCAAAAGAAGTGGAATTACAGGAAGATATTATTTGCACAGCATAGATATTTTTTCAGCTTTCCTTTGGAAGTCCATAGTTTCTTCATTGATTAATTTCTATTAAAGATCAAAGTTTATAACATGGCTTAGATTAGGCAGGATCCAACAAAGTGGATGAGGTCTTTGCAAGAGAAGCCCAAGTGGATGCAGTGAACGTAGCAACTAGGAGTGTTTCTGTGTCAGCTGGGTAGTGTTGTGTCCTTTGATTCAATGTTAGACTGTAGTCTTTGGGGATTTATATGTATCTTTCTCTCTTTTGAGTGGAAACCACTATAAATGAAGAGTATTTCTGTTAGTGCCTGTTAGCTATGAAGTGTCATAACTGTAGAATAGACCATCTTCAAAAGTCTAGAGAGAGTAGGGCTCAACTGAATGTTCATATAGTAAGTGAGCAGTGAAATTTTCCTGCAGCAATCTCAGCTCCAAGGCATGTGTTTGGCTTTCCCACATGGGAAAGAGAAAGAAGGGGACAAAGAAACCCCCTCAAGTTGGGAGCAGATTGTAAAAGGAGGGAAAACACAGACATGATGACCATGAAAGTCTATGGTGTGGTAGTAGAATTAGTAGCTGAATTGGTCTGCTGTGTTCTTGTAGTCTTGATGCCCTGGTGATAGTGACAAGTAGGGCAGGTATCCTTGGTGTTGAACTCGGATGGGTATCAAAACGTGATAGAGCTAAGGTAGCTTTGCTGCAAGGGGAAACAGGCTGGGGGCAGGTGAAGGGCAAATCTGTGAACAGTAAAGCAAGGCATGTGTAAATTGTGGTTCCGATTGCCACAATATAAGGAAAGAAACCACACAAAAGAATTAATGAGCATTGGGCAGCTTGATATGGATGCAATGTGGACAATGAATACCAGAAACTGGGCAGATATGTTAAGGAAAGGGGTGGCTGTATTCACCCTGCTCCATCTCTGGGTGCTGTGTTGAAGATGGGATGTGGCCTCAGATGCGCCTGCGGTGTTAGGGTGACTTTCGTGTTCCTTTTGGATTTCCTGGCCCACAGTTTGTCCTCCTTTGCAGGATTTCCATGTTACTAGCATAGTGGGAACTTTCAGGGTGGCCTATTGTGTAGCTGGTGAATTCATAATATCCTCTGGATAAACATCCACAGCATCTTTGTGGAATGAGGCTGCAGTAAGCAACTGCAGAATATCCACTGCCAATTGTGGCCTAGAGATGGAGGGTTCTGCCTTTACTTCTTGTCCTGCAGACACTTGAGCAAGCCTTATGCTAATTTTAAATTTTGCTTGTGACTGGCTAAAGAGGTATGGGTAATCAAGCATGCAAGTTCAGATGCCAGCTTTGTTGCTCTTGCCTGTTTACCCTGGGGGTTCATTAATCTTTCTCATCAGAAAAATATTCGAGTGTGCCTGATGCCCAGAATAGTTGTGTTTGGCTGTTTCAAAGGTGATCCTCCTGCCTGCTGCATGTGCTTCGGTTTGGGATGATAAATGCTAGCTGGTTTTTTTTCCCTCCCCCTCCTTCTGCGTGGTGCATTTGACTGTCAGCATTCCTTTGCCTTTATCTGTGTGCTCTTTAGGATGTCCATATAAAGTTGCTAAATGGAATTTTTATTGGCCAGCTTGGCTTAATAATCAAACAGTTTCCAGGCTGGTTCTGTCTAGTGCTGTGTGGATCCATTCTGAGAAAGAAGATTCTCTGTTGGTGTTTTTTTTTTTCCCCTTTCCACAGACTTTTGTTGGGGATATTGCTTGGTTGAAGGTTAGGGCTCAGTTAATTGCTGGAAAGGCAAGCAGACTGCTTGGCTAGGTGAAGTAAGTCCTGAGTCATATCGGCCTGGAACATCAGCATCCTAATTGGAAATTAGCGTATCGTGTCGGTGTATTGTGCAGAAAACCACAAAAGGCATAGTGCAAGTGGCCCTTGAAATGTAACACTGAAACAAAGAAAAGCAAGCAGGATATTGTGGTGGTGTAGCAAACAGTTTTTGAAGTAAATGTAACTATGAGCTGAGAATGATAACCTTTTGTAATCAGAAATTACCAAAAATTCGTGATGACTGACTAAATTCCATGGAAATCAGGAAGCTGTTAAGGCTTGTGCCTTTAGAGCAGGTCAAAGCATTCCTGTGTTGAACTAAATTATTTTTCATCTGTAATAAATCGCTGTCTTTTAGTTCTTTCGTCCCAAATTAAGTGGTCGTGTCTGCATTTAATGTGTTAATTACCAAAGACTATAAAAGACAAAAAAAGTAAGCAGCCTATATAAATTCTCTTTCAGATAGATGCAATTGCTTTATGAATTACCAGGCAGAAATTCTCTGGACCTGGGTGATTACTACTTTGCTGGATACTACTCTCGTTTGTAAAGCAAGTTGCTTAATCTCTAGCCTTGGAGGTGACTGATTACATTTGCCGTTGCTCAGGGAATGTCTGTTCAAAATACAAATTACAGTATATCATCACCCACCCAGGTTTTTATAGGTGCCTCTGAAGCTTTCAGTGAAGACGGGAGACAAATTGCATCTCAGGAATTTACTGTGGTTTTCTAAATATTTATTACAGTTCTGTTTTTTGCCTGAGGTAGGGAAGAAGGGTTATGGTGAGTGAGGGGAGCACCAGATCACACAGGCATGCAGGAGGCTGCTTCAGCATCAGCTGTGCTGGGGATTTGCTTGCAAAATGTCCTCTTCATTTCAGATAGTGACAGACATGCTTTAGGTGCCCCTGTATGCATGTGTCCAGAATTACACCATGACCAGAGATCAGGCTGGTCACCAGCTTCAAAGTGATCTCAAACCTGTGCTGCCTATGGTGGTGCAGCTATGGCCAATATTGAGAGCATGGTAGGAAATGGGTTTTAGCAACTTGCTGACCTTTAGCACTGGGTTATGTCTATCATCCTGCTAAAGGGGGACTGCTCTAAAGTGGCCACCACTGCTCTCCATTGCCACAATTATTTTTTCAGGCTCTTCCTTCCATCTGAGCCCAGTGGATGTTGAGCCCTTGTCAGCTGAGGACCAGATACTGCTTTGGTCAATGTCAGACCATTCATAGAATCATAGAATCAACCAGGTTGGAAGAGACCTCAAAGATCATCGAGTCCAACCCTACCGTCGTTAATAGACCATGGCACTAAGAGCCACATCCAGTCTCATCTTGAAAATCTCCAGAGATGGTGAATCCGCCACCTCCCTGGGCAGCCCATTCCAATGCCTGATCACTCTTTCGTAAAAAATCTCTTCCTAATGTCCAACCTAAACCTCCCCTGGCAGAGCTTTAGTCTGTGCCCTCTTATCCTACTGCTGGTTGCCTGGGAGAATCAGTCAAATCACTGTAGAGTCTCAGCATTGGTACCTTCTTACTCTGTCTCAAACTTCACCACCAAGTATTGACTTGGAAAGTTGTAGTCTTGCCTGTATTAATCTGTATTTCCATCCGAGACAGATGGGGAAACTCAGTATAGCAGAGTTCTGTATTTCAGCTGTATGTTTTGCACTTAGCTAGTTGCAATCTGTCTTGGGAACTGGAAATACAGATTGCTTTAGTCACACCTGCAGGCATATTTCTTTGCAGATGTAGATACCTGACTAAGAATGATCTGTTACTGGTTTAGTTTTAGCAGAAAATTGGCAGTCTGTGCCTGCTAGTGCAGTCAGTGATGTAGCATTCATAGACGATCTGTGTATCAGGGTCTTGTGTGACTTCTTTGCCCTCTGACGCCAGGGGGAGTTCAGCTTTCTTCAGGTTAGGTTGCTATTGTTCACTTTACTTTACAAAGGGATTTTTGTTTTCCAACATCCAAGTCATCATTCTTTAGGGCTGTTTTTCCTTGCAGTTGTTATAATTGCCGGGGTGGGATTGTAATTCACCATTTCAGGAGTTTTGCTGGTAGGGATGATGGAAAACAGAGAGAGTGAACAAGGTTTGGAAGGTATTTTTCAAGGAAAAAGTATAATCCAGGCAGTTTGGTGCTATAAAAGTACAAGTATCTGAATGCTGTCCATGCTAATGAATTATGGGTACCAGGAGCCACAAAGCAATGAATTTGCTGGAAAGTTGTAAGGAGAATAGATTTGAAGTCAATACCAAAAGATTAACATATAAAGGAACTTTGAGAAATTAGGACCAAATTCTCACTGACAGAGTTCCACAGAGGGGGAAATGAACCACGTTTTCTGAAGCTTGGCTGGGAGCAGTCTTGGTTGGTAATAGTTCTGTGTAACAGCTCTAGTTAAACATTTAGAGTTCAAGGGGAAAGCAGTTAGCATAAAATACCATTTTGATTGAGGCTTTTCATGGCATAAACTGCGTTCCAGGGCTTCCATCAGATGACCCACATATCTTTCATCGAAGCATTTTATTTCCTCCTTGGCTTGCTGTTTAATATTAACTCTGTTTGCACTGCAGTTTCTCTTTTACTAGTCGGCATAATCTGTTTCTAGCTCCATCCAAGGTGAATCACTCCTGTCAGGAGGAGATGAGTGGTGCCTGCTCACTGCCAGGTTGCAGTACTGTTCCTATCCCATGTAAGGGGTGGAAGATCCATGCTGCGAAGTTTTTGAGTGCTTGCTGTTAGTTTGAAAGGAAAATTGCTGATGTTTTTATGCCCATTATTTTCTTTTGTCTTGTTGCAACTACAAATAAGCAAATCAGGCTGACCAAAGAGTAGAAATGTATCAGTGCACAGAGGTGTCCCAAACCCCTGCTCATTCCTGAGATATTTGCTGGATACCTGTCAGTGCTTCTGGTTTGACACTTGCCTTCCTTTATAGCACAGCTCATGCCATAAATTTTGCTCTCTGTTACCCCATCTGAATAGATTCAATAGATGTATTTTACTGTCTCTTGGATGCTCGTGGTCTCAAAATCTAAATTAATTTTCTGTGATGATTAGTTAGCCTCATGCATGCATGGAAATGAGCTGTAAGTGCAAGAGATGCTTGGCTGTGTAAATTGGTTTGAGATGATGAACTGTATCACTCTATAGGTGGTAAAATCTCTCCCCAAGCTGAGCCATTGAGCAGCCAAGTACTTCATACAACATAGATAAACAGGTACATAGTACAACAAGTGTAGTGCTTGGGGACATGATGTAGTGGTGGACTTGGCAGTCCTAGCCTAATGGTTAGACTCAATGATCTAAAGGATCTTTTCCATGATTCTGTGAGAGAAAACGCATTTTGTTAACCTGACTCTGATATTTCTATGCTTATACAATGATATTATGTAGGAAGCCGTGTGCACCTCTCTAAAATTTGCCAAGTGAGAAACATGTATCAGTGGGAACATTAGAAAGTCTCGAGTTAGTGTGGAAGACCTCAGTTTCAGGACTGTTGTTTACAAAATCCACATTTGTTGTCCAGCAGTCTTCAAAGGCAGGTCACTGTTGTAATTTCATTTTACTTATATGCAAAGAGATGGGTAAAGAAGATCTACGCATGTTTCCAGTGCTTATTTTGGTACTTCATATGGTTTATTCTCCCCTCTCCCAATGCCCTAAGCCACTTGCTGGATTCAAGGGCCATTTCCTGGTTGCAGAATTCCTATCAACATCAGTAGGAGTGTTGTGAAAACACTTGGGACTTGAGTATGGCCTCTCTTGTGCTCCCTTTTTTTTTTTTTTCCTTACCTGCCAGCCGGGTTAAAAAGCACATTTATCCCTGTGCTCTATTGATATGGTCTGTACTCAGACGTGTGGGATTTTCAAAAAGGAATCTGCCTGAAACACGGTGCCCTTCTGACACATCTGCCTTTATAAGTCTTCTATTTCTAGATCCAGATCCAGAAATGTAGCATTTTTGTCTCTGCTGGTAGTAGCTGCTTAGAGGGAGATATATTTGCTTTGCAGTTTTCTGCAGGGCCAGTTCTGCGGAGATACTGGTTGAGCCGGAAAACCCAAACTGATCTCCTTGGTGCCTGCCTTGTCATACCCTGTACTTTTTTCAGGAAAAGGGAGGATAGCAAGATGAACAAAAACTAGCTATAAGGTATACATGTGCTCCATTAATCCTAATGATCCTGTCCTGCCTTGGTACTGGCTGCAGGTTGATTGTAAAGTCTTAGTCTAATACAATGAGCTTTTGTACCATCTTAGCCATTTCTGCATAAGGTTTTGAGACATCAGTCTCCTTTGTCTGCTGTCAGCCTTGGAGAGAGATGTTATTTCATAAACCAGTTAGCTAAATTCTATTGAACTAGCTGAGTTCCTTATGCTGGGGGTGGTGGTGGGGTATTGGAATATGAATTCCCTTCCTGGAACTGGTCTTAATATGTTGTAATATCCATTGCTATCTTCACACAAATGTCTGAAGGAGTATTTATGCCATGGGCAGCCACTTTCCAGGCCTTGTGGAACAGATTCCGTATTTCTGGTTCATCAAAACACCTTACAGGCTTGACTGCTCTCTGAAGAAGGCAAGATTTTGCCCAAGTCGCTGTCCTCTGCAGAATAGTCTAGACCTGTTGTGGCAGTATCCCTGCACACAACCAGTGCTTTAGCAGAATTGCTTTAGCAGAAGGGACAGACAAAGGCAGTGCTGTTATAACCATGTAACATGGGTGGGGGGACAACTGCCTTGAACACCTTGGTGACTTTCTAGAGGGTGACCAGAAACCTGCAGCAATCCCGGGAGATGACTATAACTGATGCCCTAATGAAGAGCTTTTGGCTGCCAATAGGAAAACCTTCCCCTCAGATTTCTGCTGTGCTTTACTGCATACTTGATTACTGGGGCAAATGCATTATGTTAGCAAAAATAAGCTTTCCCTGATCAAACGTATGCTTTATCAGCCACATAAATGCCAGCATGACTCTCTCATTGCTACAACATATTAAACACCTTGGAAATGTTTCCTTAAACTCTAGGTCAGTCTTATGAAATCCGTCTACTTGAGAATAGGAAATTGGGAGAGTTTCAAGATTTAAACACAAAATATGTAAAGGTAAGGAGAAATATAGATTTCTTTTCTTCCTGCTACTACATACAGCCTCTAATGAAGGGCCTGACCTTGCTCACACTGAGACAATGGAAAACACTGCCATTGTTTTTAATGGGAGCAGGGCTGATGGAGTTGTTGAGTGGTAGTTTCATGGGACTATGCAGCTTGGCTTTGCAGGGCTTCAGGGGAACCTTTGTTCTGTTTGTGATCATGACCCCAAAGTTTCACTGTGAATATTGGGTTCAGGGGAATCCCAAAGTTCAGTGGTGAACATGGTCAAAGCTGCTGAGAGGCAGACTTGTCTCCCTACTTAACCCCAGCAACAGGCCTGGGTTGTTATATGTCAAATGGAGGACCCAGTTGTTTACATTGTTCTGCCATGCAGATTCTGCATAGCTCTGGTTTACATTGGTAATGAGAATAATTATGAACATATAGAATTTGATTGTTTGGTTTGGGGGAATTTTTTTGTTGCTTTCCCTCCTCCCAAAACAGTTCAAATTGAAAAACTTTGGTCCAGACCTTCGTTCTGGATCCAACCTTCAAGCCTTCCTCTCCCCAATTCTTGGCTGTTCTGCCTCAGGATTTCTTTTGAGAAGTGGGGACCAGTTGCAAAATTTGGATTCCAATCTGGATTTCAAATGTTGTCCAGGTTTAGGCAGTTCACTCTTTGTCTTTTGGCCCATTTCAGGTAGCATGTGGATTGGGGTCCAATTTTGCAGGTGTTCCCTGTGGGATTCCAATTTTGCAGGTGTTCCTCTGTGGCTTGCTTGCTTCTAAAAGTTTGTTTTGGGTGTTCCTCAGGTTCATTGGGAAAAGTTGCTCACTCATTTGATATGGAAGTCCCAGCAGGAGTATGGGCTTGAGAAACTGGGCTGTTAGGGGTCATTAACTCATGTAAGTGTAGCGCTCTGAATATACAAAAGGATATATTAGTTAGGAGTACTTAAGACTTGTCTGCCCTGGGGATTGCCCTTATTCCAGCCTTTTTTCTCCAGTTATTGACATGGCTGCACCATTGCAGACCAGCTTGCGGTTACAAAAGCTTTCCTATTCTACACTTGTTTAACTACACTGGGGCAAATCCAATGACTGGCTGTTAATGGCTGGAATCAAGTTTAATTCCCACTGACAAGGTGTCTGGACATGTCAGCTCCACCAGTGCAGGGGCCAGTGAGCTGGCTTCCACATTTGCTAATCAGAATGGGATATACTGGGGTTGGGACATGGTAGACACGTTAAGTATTACCCCCATGTGAGTCTTTTTGGGTGTGGAGGCAGTATAGTGATGTTTACATAGCATGACACCTGAGATTAGGTGGGCATTGCTATAGTGCTTCCAGAGCAAATCCCAGAAAGCTGTACAGGGCTGTGTTATGCAGTATAGATGTGCCCTGTGAAGGGGGAAGTGTGTTTCTCTCTCTCAGGGGTCCCTTAGGAATTTGATAAACATGGTGATGGGTCTCTTAGGTGGACCCTCTACTCTCCTCTTGAATGGGGGTGAGAAACATTAACAGATCAGCTTTTGCTTCTACTCTGGAAAACCAAAGTCATCTTGAGAGAAGGGCTTCTGGAGCACATAGTTTATATTGCTGTCTTTTCTTAACAGAGCATAATTCGTGTAGTTTTCCATGATCGACGCCTGCAGTACACAGAGCATCAGCAGCTTGAGGGCTGGAGGTGGAGTCGGCCTGGGGACCGCATCCTTGATATAGGTGAGACTATTTCATGTGGTACCTATGCAGTGTTTGGAAGCTGAATAATGTATGGAGTGCTTGCATGTGTGTTTAGGTTTTTTTATATCCTACTGTCTTAGGAATCTTGTATGTCTTTGGGTGGGAAGGAGATCTAGCACTATAGGTCCCAAATAGGTATCTCATTGGTGGCTTCACTTTTCACATGCATCTTGTGATTGTATGGAAATGTTTTCTCTTCTTCAATTTAATATTTTTAAAATTTTAGGGGTTTTCTTCTACAGATATTCCGCTGTCAGTCGGTATCTTGGATCCCAGGGCTAGCCCAACCCAGTTGAACACTGTTGAATTTCTCTGGGATCCATCAAAGAGAGCCTCAGCATTCATTCAGGTAAGAAAAAAGTGATAAAGTGATATTTCTGTGGTAAATACAGTGGTCAGATATCTTGTAAAGACCTGGAGAGTTAAAATAGCCAGGACATGAAGGAGAGAGAAAGATGTTAATGATGATATACAAATTCAAGTGGCAATCACATATAACTAATTTGTGGGATACTCACTAAATCGACTTGCTGTCTACTTGATAACTTTGGAGTACTACCTGCTACAGCTAGGATGTTCTTTAAAAGAACAAACCACAAAACCCCACAAAAAAAACCCACTGATGTTGCTTTCTAAGTGTGGGTTTTGTCTGGAGGAAGCTGTTCACAACCTCTTAGTTTTGCTTGCTTTCCTCTTTCATGAGTATTTCTCATTCCAAATGCCAACTATCTGTTTTTCAATCTGTATGTGGGATTTACTTAAATCTAAATGTTATTAATGCAATTAAATTTACTTAAATACTTAAAGGATCCTTTTCCTGATGCCATGCTTCTCTCTGAGCTACTTGTTCTTCTAATTGTTTTGTCCTGAACAGAAATGAAAATATATGAACTCTTCTGCCTATCTTAGCTTTTCAGGAGGAGCCAAAACCTCCTGTTCAGGCAATATCTGAAATTCAGATTTCACAGGTTCCAACTGTCTCCAGAGATGAGCACAGCTTCTGTTTTGCCAGGTACATTGCATCAGCACAGAATTTACTCCACGAAAACATGGAGGAGAGAAAGGGGTGCCCTTCCGGGTGCAAATCGACACCTTTAAGCAGAATGAAAATGGTGAATACACAGAACACTTGCATTCTGCAAGCTGCCAGATCAAAGTGTTCAAGGTATGAGGTAGTTTTGGCTTTGTCATCAACTAGATTAAGGCACAGGAACATGCAAAGATTTTAAATTGCATAGAAGTGAAGCAAATAGTGGAGTAAAAGAACAGACTTAACCGGATATGCTTAAGAACTTCAACAGGACTCTTGTGCACAGGGTGGCATAAGCACTGAACTACACAGCAATTCTAATTGAATTCCAGTGACCCAAGACTTAATGCCAGTCCACTGTGCTTTGAACACCATACAAATACTGAGGTATTTAGAGTATTCACTGTATTTTGATGCTCCTAGGCAATCAAGACATTATGGCATTTCAAGTTTTTGTGATTTAATCCTCCATGAACAATAAGAGTATATCTTGGAGATCTTAAATGCCCTTTTTTTTTGTTGTTGCAACAGAGTTCCTCTCTGTGCTACCTGGAGGAGAGAAAGATTCAGGGACAAAGCATCTCTGAAACTTCTGATCTGAGCTTGACAGTCCTGTAGCTACTTAACAACAAACTTCCCATAGACCTGTTTTCTCAAAGGATCTGATGCTTCAGGTTTGCTCCTGTGAGCAGTGTCTTTCCTGTTTCTGGAAAGATGGTACAAATGCCAGTTGAGATGCATAACTGGTGGGGCTTATGGTCTGAAATAGCTGGAATCTCATCTCAGGACTGTGGTCAGCCTATCTTAGAACTGCAGTAGGCATTAATGGAGGATGTATAGAAACAGTAGAAATGCTTGACTAATTTTGTTGCCTAGAAAATGCAGATCAGATCTTGTTTCATATGTAGAGTTCCCATAAATCTTAAGGAGACTTTTGTGAACAGATTAGATAAATCTGTTGGCCTCTGTCTCCAAACTTGTAATACTTGGCATAAGGAAAGCCTTTGCTTGTGCTTATAGCCTAAAGGAGCAGACAGAAAGCAGAAGACTGACAGGGAAAAAATGGAAAAGAAGACCACCCAAGAGAAGGAGAAGTATCAGCCTTCCTATGAGACAACTATTCTCACAGAGGTAAAGCATTTTAGACATGTCATGCTACATCCTGTCGGGAGATAGAGTTGAGAGAAAATGCAGTCTAACTGAGCCCTGGAGATTGTCTTGTGGAGACATGTATGCTCAGATATGATTGAAATTGAGAGCAGAGTGAAATTATAAAATATCTCTTGCTGTTGAAATTTATGAAAGATACCAAAGTTTCTTAAGTTTTGGGGTATAAACCAACCCTTTACAGTCTAGCTTTAAAACCAATATTTTGTCAATACTTCACTGTGCTCCTGGGCACTTGTCATGGCCCTCAGATGCCAGATGTAGAGGTATTTTCAGAACTGTCTCACAAAAGCTCATGGTGGAGATTGGACACTTGATCAGATGAATAGACTGATTTCTATTTTTAATCTGTTTTTCTGTGAAAGTGCCTATGAAGCTACTGCTACATACAAGATTTGTGAAGATTCTGGGTTGTACTCTAGGAATATCTTGAATGTCTTATATCCTGATGCATCTGGTGTAGGATTGTATGTGTTTCTATTCTTCACTATCATTACCTAGATGTATATATAAACTTACCCTACACTGCAGAATGACTAAGCAACAGGACTAAAGAAAGGGATTTAAAAGTGCTGTTCGGTCTCCCTATGGGAATGTCTTATAGTTTGATTTAGTTTTTTTAGAAGTGGCTTTCTGGACTTCTAAAAATGATTTTTTTTTTTTTAATTTAAAACAACTTCCTGTTTGTGAGATCCAGGCCCTCCTGCTCAATATTCCTCATGTTGCTAGGTGCAACCAGCATGTTTTGTAATTGACAGACTTAATTCTACTGAGTTGGCAGATCCCAAACTCTTCCTAGGAGATCTGATGCACTTTGACATATTGCATGGGGAAATGTGGCTTGCCAAAGAGTTAAATATTTGCCAGTGCTGTGGAGATGATAAAATATTTGCCAGTGTTTGTGGAGATAGTAAAGCTGCAAAGCTACACTTGTCTTTTTATCACTGCAAACAAGGATACTACAGAGCATTTTCTTGAGCTCTTGATGGTAGTGGGTTCCACAGGGCTAGATTTCTCCTGCTGATTACAGTGGCTTAAATTCAGAACAGAGTCACCAATTCTAGCTGGGTTAGTCTGGTTTTACACTACTGTAATGGAATGTGGAGGCTGACCTATATTTTTGAATGCTTTTAGTAGCTTTGTGTCTATCTATCTGAAATTTTCTCCATGTAGTACCCATTTATGACTTGAGCTCTTTGACTAATTGCCAGAGGTTTTAGCAGGCTGGTTCAAATTCTGCTCTTTCACTGGCATAAACCTGAAGCAATGCCACTGGAGTGTATTTGTCACTCTTGCCTGAATTTAATTAGGGATTCATAATTGAGACCAGGGGTATTTTCTGTATCATTGCTGCCTTCAGTCTGAGTTGACTTACTGGCATTGCTCTGACTTACAGCTGTGCACTCTTTGGCCCAGTGTTATTTGGGGACAGGCTTTGTGAAATGGGAGAAAGAAACGTGGAATGCACAACTGGAATCAATCTGGCCCCCTGACAGCCCTCTTGGAGAGCAGTGTAGAAAATCCATGGCCCATCTCCTCCTCCCAGCAGGAGTGATGAGCTGAAGTTAGTGGCGTGGCAACAGCATGAATGTGGTATTAGAGGAGAATCAAATCCTTTATTTCCATCCTTATGAAAGTATCCCCACTGCCTCTCTTCCAACAGTGTTCTCCCTGGCCAGATGTGCCTTATCAAATGAACAATGCTCCATCTCCAAGCTACAACAGTTCTCCCAACAGCTTCAACCTTGGAGATGGGTATGTAACAAATAAATGCTTTATCTTTCCTGTTGATGTAGTAGCTTTTGTGTGCATAAGCTTTATATGTCCATGCATGTCATACCCTGGAAGAAGAGGTCAAGGACCGCCCTTTCTAGGAAAGGGGAAGTATTTCCCAAGAGCCTTTTAGACCCTTCATGCAAGAGTTCCCTGTAAGGCAGAGAACTGTTGTATGTCTGCTGTTTATGTGGTGACTGGAAGATGAACCTCAGAACACCACCAGGGCAATTCTTGGTGAGAACACACCATACCCTGTACCAGGAATTCCCAGTATCTCCTCACAAGTGTGTTAGAGGCTTTCAGCACCTCTTTAGAGCTGATATTTCTTCCATACTTTCTGTCTTGAGGTAGTTTGGGGTGCTGAATTCCCAATTGAATGGGATGTAAAGAAGTCCTGTCTGGGGCAAAACAGCCTGGGTTTTGAGAAGTTGTTGCAGGACAAAAGACTAATGAAGGCATATTTAATCCTTAATATAGCCATCATAAAGAAACAGTTCTAGTGATCCTGAAATGCCCAATATGATAACTGATGTCAGAAATGTACAGGGTCCCTCAGTACTTCCAAGTCCTCCCTGCAACATACTTTCCCCTAGGAATTTGGCATAGGCCTTTCTTTTTCTTTTGGACTCTGCCGACTTATTGGCTTCCCACACAGTTTCTTAATCAATATTGTATTGCAAATTTTCATTGAGTCACCTCAACCTGTGAATAACTGAAACTTATGAATAACCTCAACCTATGAAACACTGGAATGCCAAAATTTTGTGTTAGTAGAAGAATCTGTCGAGCATTTTCTTCCAGTGGTAGATGATCTTTGGGAAAATCCTTAATGTGTTAAAGTCCTGTCCATGTTTTAGGAGGGTTTAGTAGAATTGTGGGTTTGTGTAATACAGTGAAATTGCAATTTAATATGTTTAAGATAACACCAGCATTGAATTATAAGATCTTTCATTCAATTTTTGTAAAGAATCATTATTAGACAGTGGATTTACTTAGAGGATTTCTAGATCATAGAAATTTTGAGTTCAGCCCTCCTGTGGGTTACAATTTTCTTGTCTAGATGATGTCACATTAGTGAGTCGTCCATATGGAAAAGCTTGAATGAGGTCAGTAAACTGAGTTTTTCTCTCAGTGTTAAGTAGGACCTCAACTGACTGACAAAAGGCTCAAGTAGAGAGGTTTTTTTATTCTTTTCTTGGTCCAGATTTTGGACACATTTTAAAAAAATCTGATAGAGAAAAAGCCAAGCTGGTATGTAACTTGTGAAAGTTGAGTCAAATGGAGGAGGGGGAAGAGGATGGACACTGCAATGTAAAATTTAAAATAATGTGTTTTTTTTCTCTTCCAACTTTATATAATTTCTTTTAGCAACAGTTCTCCAACCCACCAAATGGAGCTCCTGCCTCCCAGCAATGATGTAAGTACTTGAGATCATGTTAATGTGGTGCTTTTCTCTTTTAGGACACTGGTGAACAGTTCATTTCAAGACCTTCTTATTCTTTTTGCAATGTAGCATCTCCTTCCTTCTGCTTCTATTCAAGATGCCCAGCAGTGGCTTCATCGTAATAGGTTCTCTCCATTCTGTAGACTCTTCTCAAGTTTTTCGGGTGAGTTTAAACAGTCCAGTTATTTGGTTTTTGTTCTGTTGTATAAGTGCAGCTCATGCTTCATATCAGTAGCATCTGCTGCTGGCCACTGTTGATGGGATCACTGGTTGTTCTTAGATTAGTTAGCATTTGTCAAATTAGTTTGTAGACATACAGGATAAGTAAAGATGGAAGAGAATAAATTAAGGTGGGACTTCTTGAGTTCATCAGATGCAACCCCTGCTCGAAGCAAGTCCAGAGCCTTGTTCAGTTACTTTTGAGTATCTCCAAGGCTGCAAATTCTAGTCCCTCTAAAAAAAGTACTTAATTCCTCTCACAGTGAACATGTGTTTCTCTTGTATCTAATCAGGATTTCCCATCTTCCATCTTCTGTCTGCTGCCTCTCATCCTGTCCCTGTGCACCTTTAAGAAGCTTCTGGCTCCATCTTCACTGTACCATCCCTCTAGGTAGTTGTACACATGAGTAAGATGGTGGAAGGAGAAATTGCTAGAGATGTTGAAACCACAAGGAGCCTCTCTGACTTGCAACATGATTAAATAACCCAGTGAACATAACAATTACAGAATATTGGGTCATTTAATGGCCAGTGTTAAATATCTAGATTTTTTTCTGAGTTGGCTAGAATATTTTCCAGTGCAGCACTGCTCTTTTGGCAGCTTCTAGCTTTCTGTTTCACAACAATTGATTTGCAGTGTACACCTCTCTGAATTGGCAACTTCTCTGCGCAGATCTGTCTGGTTTAGCTTTGTGGATTCTCTCCTCCTGCCCTTTCCTGCTGCCCATACACACAATCTGGAAGCTAGGATTTTTTTAACTTCTGAAAAAAATCAATTTGAAATATATAGGTGCCGACTTACTGAAGATGTCCAAAGATGATTTTGTTCAAATCTGTGGGCCTGCTGATGGAATTCGGCTCTTCAATGCAATCAAAGGAAGGTTTGTACTACTTCCTTCCTATGTTTTTTTGAGTTATGACAGCATCCCTAGGTAATTTCAGTGTTAACTAGAAGTTAATCCTGGAGCTGTAGCATTTCGGCTTCCTTTTAACACTTCAGAGAGGTAATCTCAGAGACTGGAGGTAATGACAATGGTATCCAAATCCAAGCACAGCTCAGAAATGTTGCCAGAATGAAGCAGCATAATGTGGATCTCCAGTGGTTTATTTGCTACCAGCTGATAGTTTCCATCCATCTCATGAGAGACACAGCTTACAATATCCTGTGTCGCGTCTCTGTCACAGGTAACGAACAACAAAACAGTGAATTCATGGAGCCTCAAATGACTCTTAAACTTACTTTCATTCCAATAACCTCATAGATTTTACAGCTGGGCAGAATTTCAATCAGTAGAGGCAGGTATGGTGAACTGCTTGGCAAGTGCTATAAACTGTTTATACCTATCTGATCCTGAAAGATTAAGGTGCTCTGCACCATCTTCCAGGGGACTCTTACTAGATGTCCTAAGACATCTAGTCCCCAGCATCAAGACTATCCCTTAGTTTGTTATTTATGCACAGGCTGAATGATTCCATCTCTCATTGTTTGGTAGCTGACTGGAACAATTTTAGATCTTCTAAATAACTTACTACTGTTTTTTAATAATCCATAGAAATGTAAGGCCCAAGATGACAATTTATGTCTGTCAAGAACCAGAGCAAAACAGGTCCCATCTCCACCAAAAACGAGAAAATGGAGATGGCAGTCTTTGTGGTAAGTTTTTACTTATGGATTTTGTTAAACACTTAACTGGTGAGAATGCTGCTTTCAGCCTGAGCTCCTGTGTGGGACAGCTATTGGTGCACTGACTGTTTGAAGAGGTCCTGTTTATCCCAGTTCTGCCACTTTGGTTAGTTTCAGGGCTACAGATTCCAACTGGTACTGTCTGCCTGGGAAACAGTCCCAACTTTGAAACTAACTACAGAATGCCACAGCAAAATCTCTATTCAGTTCTTAGTAGGGACAATAGCATTAAAAACTACCCTTCCATCCACAATTTGCTTTAGATTATGACTTGTTTGAAAAAAAATCTGGTAAGTGGAAGGTCAGGAGGTCTTAAAGTGAGGTTCTCCTTCTTGAAAGTTCAAACCTTTTGGGGAGTTGTCATCTCTCATGACATGGTGTACAATCAAATGAAAACAGATTATCCTTAGCTCTTGCAGTTAATAATAGCCAGGCACAGTTTTTCTACCTAGTTTCTATAATTTGGATTGAATTTAAAAACCAGTACTGTCAGCTGGAGTTACCTGATATGTTGTATGCTCTAGTTGGTGCCTATGGGATCAGTGGATGGCATCTAATAAAATTCTGCTTTTGTGTAACATAATAGCATGTGTTTTACTATTAATTGGTTCTTTTTATAAAATGTCAGAATCAGTAAAAGTAGATTATCCAAACGTGTTAGCATCTTTATGAGAGGGGTTTTTGGTGCCCTGTCATACATGTTGTCATTAGTCCCCATGTTTTCCTCTGGGAAAAAGTTGTGTGTGCTTTAATTGGCCACTACATCTAGATACTGGGTATTTTTCTGCAGATCATCAAGCTGGATATTTGGGGGCTGCTGTAAAAGTACTAAGCTCATTTATCTACTTTCAAAATTTGAACCTTCATCTTGCACCCATTTGGTTGTTGATGCTAAGCAACTTGGTGCAATCTGTAATTACTTTCAACTTGTTGCAGTATATCATGCAATCTTCTTAGAAGAATTGACCACGCTGGAATTAATTGAGAAGATTGCAAACTTGTACAGCATTTCTCCACAGCAGATAAATCGGATCTATCGGCAGGGACCCACAGGGATCCATGTATTGGTGAGCAATGAGGTAAGAAGATAATGCAAACTTTGTTAGAGCTGTAAGAGTTGTCTGACTTCTTGAAGTTAGAATGAACTTTCAAATTATGGAATGAAGCTTTAAGGGAGCATTTCAAAATTACTAATCCCAGCAAGCTAAATACTTAGAGTGAATCAGTCATGCACAGCATTGATTTTGGTGTTGCTTCAAGACCTTTACTTTGTAAAAGAGGTTGGATTTTTTCTTTGTTTGATTTGAGCAAAACAAAACAGGACAAAATTGGTCATTTTCACTCGCTACAACTACCTGAATGGTGATTGTAGCAAGGAGTTTGTCTCTTCTCCCAAGTAACAGGACAAGAGGAAATGGCCTCAGGTTGCACCAGGGAAGTTTAGACTGGGTATTATCAAAAACTCGTTCATCAAAAAGGCTTGTCAGGCATTGGAACAGGCTGCCCAGGGAAAGTGTTTGAGTCACCGTCCCTGGAGGTATTTAAAAGATGTGTAGATATGGCACTTAGGACATCATTTTGTGGTGGACTTGCTGGCACTAGGTTAGTGTTTGGGCTTGATGATCTTGGAGGTTTTTTCCTAACCTAAATGATTCTATGAATTTATTTCCGTCTTGGCTACTTACACAATTTTTGAAGTAAGGATGTAAAGCAAAAACCTTTAAAAGTAAATAGGTAAGTTTCCTAAAGTTTGAAAATCTGTACGTCAATTTGTCTTACATCTTGGCCAGTGATTACAGCCACTGAGTCAGTCAGTGCCCTATAAGTGTACGCTATAGTTTAATGGACCTCTGGTAGCTGTTTGTGTCCCATTATATGATGGCTTAATTTAGTCCATTCCATTAACTTGCAGGTTAATAGTGAGTTGCCCTTCTTCCTCTTTTCCCCCTACTAAATTACTTACTCATTCATGCACCAGAATCACTTAAGGAGCTTCATTTATAAGAAACATTGTTAAAACAAATGAAGCAGAGCATAGGTCTCAACTAGAGCCTAAATTGAAGGCTGTAATGCTTATTCCTGAAGTCTCCTTGCTATTCCAGCCTGATTAAATCTGAAACTTTGATGCTTTATGGATGCAAAATGCTTGGAGGCAACTCTTGGTAGGGGAATTTCATGAACCAGCTTGGGCATAAGGCTTTAAGTATTTGTTTAAGTCAATTATTAACAATGTCTATTGCTTTTTAAAATATTTTTTTCTTGTTCTAGTACTATAGTGTCAAGAGTGAGGCACTCTGTGAATGTACTTCATGCATCATTAGGCAGAGACACACAAACTGGGCCGTGAAGTTTGATTTGCAGGAGCAGGAGCTGGATGCTAAACCCAAAAGAGAATAGGGAGATTAGACTAAGTTGAAAAGGGTATTTTGGTGTAACAATTTACAGCTGGAAGGTGCACTACTTGAATGATATTCAGTAGTTAGAGAAGGCTTTTTCTTAAAGCTGGATTTTATGACCTGATCAGAGAAGTTCTGGTCACATGTCCTTCCTCTGAAATCGTGTCCAGTATCTGCTTCAGCTGTGTGAGACACCTCCTGAGGGTAATTAACCTCCTCTGTCCCACAGAGATACTATAAGATGGGAGGAAGCATTGACTAAGGATGAAGCTTAAATGGGCTTTTCATATTGGATCTGAAGTCATCTGAATCTTTTAACTCACCTCTTTAGTTAGGGGCGTCACTAGAACCTGCACCTGTTCTGAAAATCTAGTTGTTTCTCATGAATAACTAACTTAAATAGCTTTAGATTCTAATCTTGATTCCCATGATTTGCCTTGCCTTGCATAGCAGTTTCGTTAAGATTCCTGTTCCTTGACAAAATACAAACAGGTAAATGATTCCTGGAAGCACAGTATCTATACTATGTTTGGTCAAAATAACCAGATGGACACTGCCAAGGTGGCTTTGCAGTAGTAATTCCTTTATTCAAGCAAGGAATCAATTTCTTGGGACTTATCACCTCTAGATATTATTTAAATGCTAATGTAAGCTCAACTGAGCTCTGTCATTCATCTGAATATGTAATTACCACCCTTAGATATTAGGAAAGGGACTGTCTTTATCCAGTCCAAACTAGTGTAGCTTCACTGAAGGCAAGTGAGAGCATGATCATTAATAGAATAACTGGAGTGGTATAAGAACCTGCAGGATCAAGAGCTGCAAAGAGAATGGTGAAATGTTGAATAAGCTATGTCAGTTCCAGGCAAGCACTTCTCTTAAACACATTAGGAACTGCAAGGACCTTAATTAATCAGTCATGTACTTTAATAATCTTATGAGCAGAGTTACTGAGGATTGTGTAGGACTAGACAACAAATGGTGTTGGATAACCCTCCTCTAAGTCTACACTGACATGGAAAGAAACTTGAATATAATTACTAAAAATATGTTATGTTGGCTTTTTTCCTTCTGCCCTTCAGATGGTGCAAAACTTCCAAGATGAGTCTTGTTTTGTTATCAGCACATTAAAAGGTATGTATTGCTGCTGTTATTACCTGTGGCTCTAAAGATAATTCTTCCTTTCGATTGCACTAAATGTTATCACAAACTCAGTGCTGTTATCCTGAAAAGATAAGTAATGTGATTTAGCGTAAGTCAAGGTATTGACTACACTCGGATAGGCTGATTGATCTATGCTTTTCTCTCAGTTGCATTGTTATAAAAATTTTCATAAATCCATTGATACCACTGATGTAAATGAGCAGAAAGTCTTCTAATGAAATGATAAAAGATGACAATTCATATGTGCGTTTTTTATGTAAATGATTTGACCTAGATTTTCAACATTTGATTTTCGTGAGTGGGTTGTGGAGCAAGAGAACAAATTATTGCAAACTACCTAAGAAGAAAATCTGAAGTTCTGTATCTCTGGTGTTTTCTAAAAGCAATGAAAATATGCTTTGCATTTCTTTGTTACAGCTGAAAGCAATGATGGCTACCACATCATTTTAAAATGACCGTGCTGCACAGAAAGACTTTAACAGCCTAAAATTTAGTGCCTCACTGAGATTGCTACAACCTAGATGGAAACATGAAGAACCTTCTGGATAAACGCTCCTGTGAACTAAGAATTACCAAACAGCTTAAGGAAAAACTTGCTTTTACAGATACACATTTTTGGTGGTGTGTGATTTTGGTTTTGGTTTTTTTCCTTTGTTTTTGAAACTGGAGCTGAGAACATCCTCAAAGCTTGTACATGTTTCTTCCTCCCTCCCCTCCTCTTCAGTCTTAAAAAATTGTTGAGGTTTCTGCTTATTATGTAGAAACATCTGCCTTGTACTAAAGGGAAATGAAAGATAAACAAATCCCAATCCTTTAGACCCCTTATGGTTGGGCAAATTGATTTACTTACTGTTCTGAGTGCTCTCTTGCTTTCAACACACACCCTGTTGCTGATGGACGTAGACTCCCTGGGGCTCCTCTTTTGCTCTTTGAGGTGGAAGGCTTGGGCCTACATCCAAAAACAGATTGGGCAATGCAGAGGATGGATTTGATGCCCAGTCCTTACCCAAAGTGTCAACTCTGGAAGCTCACACTTAGCTGTTTTCCACCTGCAGATGTGCTCAAAGTCCAGAGATTTTGGTCCCTCATGACAGAGCTTCTGTAATACCAATCCAACAGAAAAATTCTGGGGCGTTCAAGGGAGAAATGACAACCTGAAACACACAGTTCAGTATCATATTATCTTTAGCCTTAGTCTCCTTGACTGGAGTATATGAAGGTTTTCTGAGGAGATGTTTTGAACATAGAAAGTTATAGAGCTCATGACAAATTCTTACCGTGGATTTATTCTACTCTACAACATAGTGATTAACTGCTATCTTTACTGTAACTGGGAATTAGGTTTTGTAATCTTAATGAATTTTCTTCCTGTTACTAAAGTAAAACTGAGTTTTGATCGAGTCCCGGTAACAGATCATCTTAGTTGCTGCTTGTTATATTCTTCTTCTTTCATTCTTGACTCCTGTTTCCAATATCAGCAACTATGGTCAGCTCCACCCTCCCCTGGTCTTTTGGAATGCCATCCAGGCTCCATTAAGCTGAACATTGATGTCAAAGGCAAACTGGATCACACCTTTCTTGCATGGATGAATCCGTTTCACTTTTGGCACCTAAATAAGGCTATTTCCCAAACTGTGTGTCTACATAGCATCAAAATCTGATTCTTGAATGTTTAATTTCATCCTGAATTGACATGGAAAGCTGAAATACCAAACATTTTCCTGGAATGGAAATTTTTCAAAAAATGAGAAATTGTCAGCTGGAAAACACTGAATAAAATGTTCCAGCCTTTGGAAATGGAAACATTTAATTAAATCCATTTGGCCCTTAAAGCAGCATCAGTTTGAGCTACTGTTGCAGCCCTCAGAAATTATCGTTCAAGTGCCTTGCGCGCCGTGTCTCCCTGGGGGCCAAGCTCTTTGGCTGAATTGCAGATCCCATGATGCTCTTACCATGGGTTAGTCAAGCAGGGAATGCGTCACGAAGGCTGGAGGGGTGCCCAGAGAAAGAGGAGGCCATGGAGCCCTTGAGTTACAGCTCCCAACTGACACTAGAGGAATTCGGACAGACACGGACTGATATTTTTCTGACAAAAATTATGTGTTTCAAGTTTTCCCAACAGAAATAAACAGCAAAAATATTGAGAAAAGCAACCTTTTTTTCATTAAAAGCGTCAAGTTTTGCGCAAAAACCCCCACCCATCCCCACTGATTTTTTAATTTTTTTTCACACTGAAAGTAATACTAGAATAGAAAAATCATGTTACAATGGGAAAACCTTCAGCCAACTCAGCTAATTGAGTAACAGTGCCTACTTAGGCATGATCTTGCTCAACTGGCTGTCCTGGATGCTCCATGAGTTGTAGTGTTTCTCCAAAAAGGATGCCTAGGCTTTGGGACATTGTGATTCCTCCCCTTGAAGTGAAGGAATTGAGGCTTCTTGGTTGAAAAACAGGTTGTGTAGGTGAGGAGGAGCTTCTGGCCATGGACACTGGGGCATCCAGCTTGTGGCCATACAGTTACAGCTGCTTTCCAAAACAGTGAATAATTTCCAGATGTTTTTGTGAGTAGGTGGGACCAGTGTGTTCCTGTGTACCAAGAGTTGTTTGGTTTATTTTGTATAAAGTGCTTTGGAAGATGCATTTAACACTGTCTCCTACAGCATACTTCTAGAAAAACTGTCTGCTCGTGGCTTGGATGGGTGGACTCTTCAATGGCTAAAAAACTGGCTGGATGGCTGCGCCCAGAGAGTTGTGGTTAATGGAGCTAAATCCAATTGGTGGCCAGTCACTAGTGGTGTTCCCCAGGGCTCGGCACCGGGGCCAGTCCTGTTGAACATCCTTTAGTCATGATCTGGACATGGGGATTGAGTGTCCCCTAGCAAATTTGCAGTTGACACTAAGTTGGGTGGGAGTGTTGCTCTGCCTGAGGGTAGGAAAGCTCTACAGAGAAACCTGGACCAATTTGATCAGTGAGTTGAGGACAACTGCAATAAGGTGACATTGAGGGGCTGGAGTGAGTTCAGCGTAGGGCAACAAGGCTCAGAAAAGGTCTGGAAAAATTGTTGTGTGAGGAACAGCTGAGGGAGTTGGGTTCGTTTAGCCTTGAGAAGAGGCAGCCCAGAGGTGAGCTCATGACTCTCTACAACTACATGAAAGGGGGTGGTAGAGGGAGAGGGGATGGTCTCTCTTGCCATGCCTGCAGGGGAAGAGGAGAGGGAAAGGTCATAAGCTGAGACAGGGGAGGTTTAGATTAGATGTTGGGAGAAAGTTTTTCATGGTTAGAGTGGTCAGGCACTGGAACAGGTTGCCCAGGGAGGTGGTGGAATCACCCTCCCTGGAATTGTGTAAAGGGCATCTGGATCTGATGCTGGTGGATATGGTTTAGGGGTTCCAGCAGAGTGTCAGGCTAATGGCTGGACTCAATGATCTTAGGGGTCTCCCCCCAGCCTTGATGATTCTGTGATTCTATGTATGTTGGCTGTGCTTTTTCATCTTGTTCTGTAATATTGGCCCAATATATGGTGTGGCTGTCACTGGCACATGACTCAAATGAATTTGACTTCATGAGAAGGGTTTAAGAAAGACCTTGAAGTTGCCAAGGGTGTAACCTGTACTGTATCAACTTAGATGTGATAGCCTTGTAACTGAGGGGACACAGCAATACTGAAACACTGCAAAGTGAAGAAAGGATAGAGGTAGCTTTGCTCCCAGAGTTAGGGACTGAGAACTGTTTGCTTATTTTAAAAAGTCTAACTTCTTGGTTATCTAAAAAACAACCCTTGCTTGTAAGGAATTATATGCAGAAGTCCTCATAATGTTTCAATAACACTTGCTTGATAAATTTTGATCAAAAATAAATCTATTAGGGCATTGCTATATTTACATTTTTTTAGATAAAATAATTTTATTCTGATATGAGGGTGAACGTGACAGTATATCTTGCTCTCCTTTCCATGTTCTCAGAAGGTATACCAGAGTAAATAATTCCATAGATTATAAATACTGTCCTACTGAGTGAGCTCTACTGTTTTATCTAAGTTAACCTGTTGTAAAGCTGTATAGCTTTAATGTGTCTGTAGTACCTATGCTTACTTAACAGACTAGTTGAACCTCTGTAGTCACAGCAGAAATTTGGAGGTTTGTGGTCAAGTAAAATACACACTCATGAAGAGACAGCACAGCTGATTTGGTGTCTAGGAGACTGCTGAGTTACTTCAACTCAGAATCATAGATTATCTCAAGTTGGAAGGGACCCATAAATGTTATCAAGTCTAAAGCCCTGCTCCTTACAGAAGCACCTAAAACCAAACCATGTGACGAAGAGCATCATCCAGAGCATCCAAGATGCAGCTTGAACTCTGGCAGGCTTGGTGCCATGACCAAGGGCAATCCCTAGGGAGCCTGTTCCAGTGAACAACCACCCTCTCTCAGCAAAGAATCGTTCTCCAATGTCCAATCTCAACCTGCCCTGGTTCAGTTTCATTGCATTTCTCACATCCTGTCACTGATGACCAGAGAGACTAGGTCAGCACCTCCCTGTCTGCTGCTCCTCTTGAGGAAGGCACAGACTGTGATGCATCTCTGGGTGTCAGGAAAACATGTTGCACCCTTTGCACTTGATGCTGCTTGACCAGCTGGTTGTTTTATGGGCACAAACTGGCCACAAACCATTTTGGCTGAGCAGCTAGTGCATGTGGTTAGAGCAATGTCGATGTGAGATTGGACTGCTGAGGAACCTTCCCCTCTGCATCCTGGAATCATAAATGCAAACCCTTGCCCTGTTGAAGCTGTTGAGTTTGTCCATGCAGAAACTAAGCAAAGCCTTTGGGGTTTATTTTAATGGCTTATGTGAGGAGTGAGAAAGAGAGAGACTTGTCTCACCTATGTAAGTGTCAGGTAATTCTAGACTTTCAGTATGGCTGCAGAGTGTCTGCCATCCCTGGAGGGACTTGCTTGACCTGTTTGTGGATGTAACAGCCTCCAGAAGGAAGCTTTTGTTTCCCCAAGACTGGAGGAAGTACAAATTAATAGTCTGGACTAGATGTTTAAATTTTAGATAGACTAAAGCCAAGGGAGGTAAGTAGCTCCCCCTCATCTAAATATCCAAAAGAGTTTCGCATTTACTTTGCTGGTAAGTGCCTGTTACACTTATTTTTGCCTTTTTTTTTTTTTTGGTGTTGTTGCTCCTATTTCTTTTCGAAAAAGTAACAAATGAAACCTCCTGCTCAAAGTGATTTAAATGAGACTTTTTTCAAATATATGTGAAAGTTGTACAGCAGACCTTTATAAGTTTTAGGATAACAATGAATAATATGTTTTCCCAAACTGTCCAGCTCTTCAGCTGTGTGTATGATGACAGCCACTATGAGTAGAAGTGGGCTTGCTGGGGATGAAAAGGCAGAATCCTTACGTGATTAAACCCGATGTGATTCCGGCCAGTACTGCAAAGTATAAACCGATGTTCTTGTCAGATCTGTACTGTCTCTTTGAAATGATTTTACAAATTGTGGTATTTTCTCTGTCAACTGAGTAAATTGATACAGATCAGTTAGTATGACTCTGGTAATGTTCTGAGAACTCACAGAAATGCCCATGATACACAGCTGCAGGGCAGGGAAGGGGCAAATAATCTGGTGATAAAAATTTGGCCATCTGACTGAGGTGGCAAGACTGGTACTATTAAAATTAAAGCTCCTGTTCTTTCAGCTGGCCCTGCATGGTTAATTGGCTAAAATAGAAATAATCATTCAATCTGGAAAATATTGGAGTTCTCATTGTCTTGATCTGAAATTTAATGGGCTAAAGTTTGAAGACTTGGAGGTGGTGAAAGGATTTTTGCAGTTGAGAAGCCCTGAATGGCACTCTCTTTATAATGTAACATATACATATATATGCATCTCTATATATCCACATACATACTGTACTGTATCAACACATATATGTGCTGAGTACTTGTGTTCTTTGGCTTTAACTGGTACTCTGCTTTGTTTAATTGCAGTTAAATGTAAAAGACTCTGGTTGATCAAGCTTCAAAACCCAGCCATTCATTGGGTAGAAATGTAAAAGTCCATGGTGGTGACTCTAGGTGATTTGGACATGGTACACTTCAAGTGATGTAAATTTGATTAATTTCTGAAATATAATTCCCAGGCCTTGGTGAAGATGAGCATATTCTGCACTAACACTGCAGTTCTACATTGCAGCTTCTGAAAATCAGTTAGAATAACAGAGAAATAGATTACCCAACGCTTTGTGAACTAGTAAAGCTACTCCCTAAGCAGAACAATCATATGATGACTTTTCCTAGCTTGATGTTGTATTGCTTAAGCATTGGCTGTAATTCTAACAATCATCTGGTGGATGACTGGGACAGGGTTTTTTTGCCTGTATCTGTTGGGTTTTTTTTGACTTCTCAAAGAAATGCTTATATTCAGACTGTAGCTTCTCTTTCTCCTCCAGTTATGAAATGGTTTAACTTTATGCTATTAATAGAAATATTTTCATAAGGTTACAGTCTGTTTGACAGCACAGGGTACTCAGAGTGGGGAGTGTTTGGCTCTGATCATCAATACTGTGGGTGAATATGAGAAGGCAGACTGGGGGTGTGCCTAACATCCTTGCCTCTCTCTAACAAATGGGTTAAGCTAGTGCCTATTTTTTCGTGCATTTCTGATTTGTAACTTTTTTCCCACCATTTTCTCAAAATTCTGCTCCCTGGTCGGGGATGCATTGGTGAGCAAATGGTGTGTCCAGCTTTTTTAAGTAGCCTGCTGTTGTCCCAGTTTGCTTGGGGTGAGTGTTTATCTTTCAAAGGGCTGGGGAGTTACCTCTCTTCACTGACAATGCAGCCGTTCGAGGTGGGCGATGCTGACCACAAAGTCAGCATATGACAGGCAAGGGTGAGTGGAGGTGGGTTGATGGGAGGCTGAGGCATACCAGTTGTGAGTAAATACTGCCATACTCTTTGTCTTTTCATTTGTTGGTTTTTGGGGTTTTTTGTACATGAAACAAAAAAGCATATTTTGCACTGGCTCTTGTACTGTTGTGCAGAAGAAATCTGTATCTATAATCTGTGCTCCAGTCAAAATGCAAATAAATCTGTTTGTAAGAAGCATGGGTTTGGTCTCTGCTTTACTTGGTGTGGATGGGTACAGGAGAGCCTCAGCATTGGCTCCTTCTCAGCATGAGGCTGTAAGGTGCTGGGCACCTTCTCAAAATCAGTGGGAACAGAGTTTGCAAAGTGCTGGCAAGAGAATGTCAGCTGTAGCCAAATGTCCTGCAGTGTTCTCTTTGAGTTGGGACTGACTTGATTTCTCTGCAGCACAATGCAGTGACCAGTTCATGTTTAATCCAGGTCAAGGCATGAGGAGAAATGCCTCATTCTTGCAGAAGCCATGACAATGGGCATATGCTTTAGTGAGAGCACAAGCTGTGTTAGATGACAGCTGGCTTTGGTCTTGCTGTGCTCAGCAGACATAGGCCTTTCAGAGCCTGGTCCAGAGTGACATCAGAAATGAACAAAGTGTCCCTTCTCATAGCAATGCTCTGTCCCATTTAGCAGCTGTGAGACACATGCTGGAGTGAAGGCAGTGAGATTTGGATATGAAGCAGTCACAGTGGTTTGGCTGGAAGAACTTCAGTATTCTCTGAGGGTTAAGGTGTAGATCTAGTAGCATACATGATTAGGAAGTTAGTAGATGTTCAGTGTCATTTTCCAATTGGAGAAGATGGAGCCCAGTTTGCAAATAGTATCTCCCACCAGTCAAAATTCACCTTAAGGCAAAGGAGAAGGAGTGGATGTACTACCAATATAAGGGTGCTCCCTAATCTAAATTGACCTGAAGAGCAATTTCAGCTCCTTTCTCTCGTGTGCTGAAGAAGTCTTTGAATCACAAAATCAGAAAATACAGCATATCAGTTCATCTGCAAAGTACAGGGGCACAGACAATGTTCCTAGAGGAAGGTAGATGAGAATTTAGTATTATTCCCTATTGGTGACTTGGGCATCACTGAGAAGAGGAAAGGTACTGTCTACCCCAATTTCTACTAGCTTCAATTTTCTCTGGAGGCAGAAGTGCAGCTATCTGAGGCCTGATAGTGTTCAACTGGTCCATGCACAGTTGGGCAACATCACATCTCACAGGGCTGCTGGGGTCAATACAGCTTCAGCAAGGGTTCAAATCCACTTGTAGGCAGCAGCAGGGGATCTGGGTGTTTCATGCCATGATGGCAGGATGGCGGTAGACATAGGAGGGCCCAAAGCTGGGAAATGGGCTCTCCAGGGCTGGCTGGAGGGTGCTGACTGTGTGAGGCCACTGGCAGCAAGTGCTTGGTAGTTGTATGAGCCCGGCCTTGGGGCTTTCAGGAGGAGCAGGAGAACCTGTCCTGAGCTGCACAGCGTGTGGGGTGCCATGTCAGTAATATGCATGGGTAGTTCCCACCAAGCTCCATGCAGAATTATCTCTCTTCTCCTGTAAGCCTGACCCATGCGCTGGCAGGGTTGGTAAATGCAAAAAGAAACACTAGGAAGGTTTTTATCTAATAAAAAGAGTTGAAGGACAGGGAAACTGGTAGTCCTGCACAATTTAATTTCTATGGGAAATGCACCAATAGAGAAACTTATAATGTAAAGACCTCCAAGGGAACATACATAGCCAGAAGTTGGTGGTAGCTGTAAGACTGGACAGGAGCTGTCAAGGGCTTTTTATGAGTGAGTGGAAACAAGACCTAAGACTGGAGATACTTAGTCAAAGCACTGGCCTAATCTCATCTAAATCCTCAACAGCAAGCAAACATTTTAAAATTAATTTTCCAATTCACAAACCAGTGCAGTCTTGCAGTTAAATAGATTAGTCACAACTAATAACATCTGTCATACCCTTTCTGTAAAGAAGCTAAATGCTGCCAGGCTTACCTGGATAGGAAAGCTTTGATGCTGCAATAAATTAATTTTTTTTTAATTTTAGCATATTACAATAAGTGATGGTTGTTCTGACCAAACTGGAGTTTCAGACAAGCATAGACTTCCCTGCTTCCCAAAGATACGTGGCTCAGGGAGGCAGGGCTGTCCTGTCCTGTCCTATCAAAAATCTTCTATTTTTGACAATTGCAAACACTGCCACTATCCATTTTGCAGTCTAGAAAAGCCCCAGTTCTGATTTAACTGATATCAAGTAAGAAGCAAGTATGATATAGCTGGAAAAATGTTTGTTTAGCAGGAATCCAGAATTAGCTGAAGACATTGGTGCACTGAGAAATAATTTTTCTAAGGGTGAAAATTTAAATGTTGAAGTTAAGACTATGATTTAGAGAGGAGACATGGTAAAATTTTTACATTGGATAGACTAAAAATAAAACATACTACTCTGGGAGGAATTTCTCTTGAAAATATTTTTAAAGCTTAGTATCTCCCAGAAGAAAAAGTTCCTGGATGGGTTGGCACCACTTTGGGAATTATGATCTCCATTACCTTACTGGAATAGTTTAACCTGTTGTAGTAAAATAAGGGAAAAGTTGAGTAAAAAGATGAACACATTGACTTTATTCAAGGAGATAAACCTGGCTGAGGCTGCAAGGCCAGAACAGCCTGAGAAAGGAAAGCTCAGTGCAAAAGCATGGAGGCCACATACGTTAAGCCAAGTGCGTGCTTCAGCACAGCTGTCCTGAGGACAAAAACATTGTCCCAGACAAAGTTATTCCAGAACCACCCACAGTTTTCCATCAGATTTACCTCATTTCATGGCAGTGCCTATGAGGCCATGACTCTTGTCTCTTGAGAAGCCATAGTTGTTTACTGTCACATGCGTGGCCTGAAAGAAACAAAGTCCAAGTGAGAACATGGGGATAAATTTGGTGATTGCTGACGTGATTACTGGGGGGAAGAAAAAAAAGAGAGACATTCTTATTTGCTTTTCCAAAGCTTTGGCTTCCTTTTGGCTCTTCCAGTCCCAGCTGATGGCTTTGCAACATTCCCTATGTGTCTGCAGAAGAGGAGTGCCTGTTCCCAAACAAATATTCATGCAGTCATGCTGCTGGTTTAAATACATGTTCACATGTTCTGAACACATTGCTCAGAAACAAAACCTACTCAGCCTGCTCAGGAGGACACTGCTCCCCATAGCTGTTTAATCAAAGTGAGTCTGCAAAGTTTGTCACCCACATTATACAGCAGGAGGAACAGGGTTGAGGTCTTTTAGTATTGTTTTGTGTGTCCCTGCTTGGAATGGAGCTGAAACAGCTAAGGAAATGGTCTCCAATGCATTTGCCAAGGGGAATTCAAACAAACCCACCGCAATTAGTTGATGGTCACTAAGGCAAGGAAGCAACTTAGCTTTCACTTCAAATCTAGCATGAATCACTCATAACACTGTGAGGACAAAGTGGCAACACACACTATTGACTCACTTTGAAACTCAGTGGGCTGGTAGCAAATGGCTCACTGAGTAACCTGTGAGAAAAGGAGCATTTGCCCTCCTATGTTATTTCTGAGGTAGTGCCATGTTTGTGGAGCTCAGAAACCAGAGACAGCTGTTTGGCATGAGTGGCCACAGCTGGATGTGATGTGCAGTGGCCTCTTCAGCTCACTGTGAAGGGAGGGGGGACCACCATACACAGCTGAGTGTGTCTGTATGGTGAAGAGAATCCTGCTGTTTCACAAGTAATACAATTCTGTACTCAGTTTTGGGTTGGTTTTATTTTGCACTTTCCAATTCTCAAGTGCTTGAATTTTCCATCTGATTGTGATGATGATTATGGTCACCTGCTGGCCAGCTACACAAGCAAAGCAATGGAGAAAATGTGCCTTCAGCTTCTTGGAGACTCCCACTTTAAAAACAACTTATCATCTCTCATGAATGTCACCAAGTGGTGTTAATCTGTTGCCTTTCGGGCTTTCATGCCCACAGGTGATGTCCCTCTCAGTCTCTCTCAGTGAAAAAGTCCTTGAAAATTATATTTGAGTGCAAAGCATCTGAGCCCCAGTAGTGCAAAGAGCAGGACCAGGAGCCTGAGCTGAGAACCTGGGCCAAAGAGACGTGCATATTTGTCAGGGCTTGGGGGCTGTGGAGAAGAACTAGCCCAATACTTGCTTATGAAATGAAACCCTCATGACATTACAGCATTGTGGAATTCAGCAAACTCCAAACCATCAGACTCCTGGTACGTTCCCAACCAATTGCCACCGATCTCAGTTGAACAAATACAGGAGTATGTGGGGAGGTGATTTCAGGTTGAAAAAGGAAATAAATATGACACATACATTCAAAGGAGAAGTGAAATATTATGCACCCGCTGAGCACTGGAAGAATGGTAAGAACTTAAGCATCATGACATCATTCTGACAGTATTTGTGTTGTGTGCAGTATTTGTTTAGGGTCTATCACTAAATGTAAGATCATTTTTAACTTGTATCTTTCTGTAGAGATTTTATAGTTGACATCTGGATAAGGCATTATGTAAAAATTTAACAGGCTGTTTCGATAGTCAGGAGTACAAGACACTAAGCCTCATCCCAGCAGAATGTCAAATGCCTCTAGGCTCCAACTCACACCACCAGGGTCCTTTCTCAGGTGTTTTGCATGTCACTTCCAGCAGGGTGGAGGGCAAAGTAGCCTCTTATTAATAAGTGTTGGGGAAAAATATGATAGCCTTTAACTAAAAATGACATTTTTTTACTTACACATTTGACTTTTTGGGAGGTCTTGGAAGGAAGACAGAGCTGGAAATCCCCTTTCTGCCAGAGCTGGGAGAATATCCCAGAAGGTGCAAATGAGCCAGCAGCTGTTCTTGGGAGTTTAAGTTTTCTAGATTGGTCCATGATGGGGTCAGCCTTACTAGCACAGAGACAAGTTGCCCTCCCTGCCCCTGGTCAGGAGACCTGGCTTTGTAAATTCAGTGACTTCCCTTCCTAGGTGGCTGCAGTAGAGGCAGTGCTGGGGTAGGAAGAAGGGACTTGTCCAAGGTGAGTGGCTGAACTTTTGTGTTGTTAACTGCTAGTATGTACTGTGCTTCTTGCTAGGCTTTATTATAGAGTCATAGAATTGTTTTGTTAGAAGGGACCTTTAAATGTCCTCTAGTCCAACCCCTCTGCAGTGAGCAGGGACATTTTCACATAGATCAGGTTTCTCAGAGTCCCACCCAACCCGAACTTGAATGTTTCCAGGGATGGGGCATCTACCACCTCTCTGGCCAACCTCCTTGTAAAGAACATCTTCCTTATATCTAATTTAAATTGACTCTCTTTTAGTTTAAAACCGTTATCTCTTGTCTTACTGTAACAGGCCCTGCTAAAATGTTTGTCCTCATCTTTCTTATAGGCACCCTTTAAGCACTGAAAGCTACAGTAAGGCTCCTTAAACGTCTGTACCAGGTCTCACAGCATGAAAATCTCTATTGCTTTACCTTTTCCCTACCCCTACAGTATTTTCTCCACCTCTCTGTCCTTCTCTCTCATTTCATCAGGGGCTGTTAGTGCCTCTTCTATGCCAGCTCTGATATAAGGCTTGGCTGTTATAGCAATGGGTGCTACTTCCTTAGAAATGAAGCTAATGGCAGAGTCAAGAGAAGTTTTGTGATGGGAACATCTAGTGCTCCATCTGCTCTTTCTGCTTTGTTCTTTTAAGGGTCTGTGTGACTTGAGTTTTTTGCCTAGCCAATCATGTAAACGTGATAACTCCTGAGGGATTCAGAGCAAAAGTCATCTCACCTAAGCTGTCTAGTGGATGCAAAGGGGCACACAGGCAAGCAGTTTTCAGATCTCAGATCATAAAGCCAAAGTCTTGGGATAGCCAGCAGTATCACCTGCAGCTGTAAACTGTGCTGATCCTTCCCAACGTGGTTCACCTGTGGGTGTTTAAGCAATTACCAGCACAGTGCTGGTGGTGTAGTGCTTGGCATTGGTGGGAGCTGCAGAAGGATGCAATTAAACTAATTACAGGCTGGTGATTTTGCATTCAGTGAGATAATTACTCTTGAAAACTGGCAGTATAGATGAAACTTGCTCTCAGCCTTAATATCAGGTATCACCATCTTTCCAGAATGTGTGATTGACGTCAACCTGTGATTGTGACAAAGGCTATAAACTCTTAGGCTTGTAAAATAATTCAGTGTGGAAGAAGTCTTCAAAAGTCATCTGACCCAGATGTTGCTCAAAGTAGGGCCAGTCCAAAGGCCTCTTGGTGTTGTGCAGGGTCAGCAAAGGAAAGCCCATGGCCAGCACTAGCAGGAAATACAACCAGAGAACATAATACCCCATTCTTGCCTCAGAAAATCTATGAATACCCTCACTAAGAAAAGCTTTTTGTCTTTTCAGTGTTGGGTGGGAGAAAATTAAAATAACACAGGTGTGCCAAGTCATAATTATCTTTCAGTTCATCCCTTAAGAATGTCTATTTAAAAATCTAACTGGCATATATTTGTTTACTTAATCTTTCCCAGCAAATAGAAAGAATATAACTTGGCAACCACTTTCTACTAAGTTGGGCAGTTCTTGTGGTGGTGTGTTTGCCAGCTAACATATAACTTGTCACAATAGAGCTGAACACCAAACATTTAAGGTTTTACTTGTTAACAGTACTGCTTCACAGTGACAGGTGGGATTGGCAGTGTGAGGGGTCTAGTGGGCTTTAAGCTGGGACCTTCTTCATACTGTGTGGATGTCATCTTGATCCACACATGCTGTGGCACAAGGCAGTGTAGTCTGAGCATTTCGAGCAGCTTGGGGAACCTGTGCTGTGAATGCATTCAATCTCCAAACTAGGTTCTAGTGCAGTTGGCTGTGTGCGCTGCAAATTCCCAGCTTTGTTTGCTTGCTCTAGTGTCCTGTGCAACCTGCATGCCAGAGGTTGTATTAACTTGGCATTTTTTTGGTTTGGTTTTTTTCAACATGGTGAAAGAACACACAATCAAGAGGAGAAATAGCTGTGGAGTTGGTGGATAAGAGATGCTTATCCTTAAGTTAGAGGCTTGAAGTAAATGAAGATGCAAGCTGTTACCCTTCAGTGCTTTTTAATTTGGGTGGAGAAGCTGCAACTGGCAGGAATTTCTACCCTGAAACCAAGAAGGTTTACAAGCTGAGCATGGTTCATAGGCTATAAGCATGAGAAGCATTAAATGGTGCCTTCATGCCTTTCCTTTGAAGGAAGGCACGATTGCTTTCAAATCCCTTCAAAAAGGGAAATTCTAGAGGGTGCTTTGGCAATTTCCTTAATCAGCTGAGTTGTGACCGTAAGAGCCCAGTTCTAAGTGCAACACTCTCATGATGGATGTGAGACACACCCTAGAAAGGCTTTGACTTTAGAAAGACCTAAAATGTGGAAAATGGCATAGTCTGATGATGATAATAAAACCAGTTATATATTTCAGGTTTTTCTTCATTTAAAAAATCTTACCTCACACATTTTCTACCATGAGTATTCTATCACCGTTACTGAGGATCTGTGGATACTATGGTCTGTTCAGTAGTAAGTGCTCCTGTGGAACTGAATTTTAAACTCCACTCAAACAGTCCACCTTTGTCTGATACAGCTTTTGCGAAAGAAAAGATTTTTTTTTTAGACTTCATAGCTAGTAATTTTTTTTGAGTAATCTGGTTTTAGAGTGAAAATACCTCTTCAAAGCTCTGACGGTAAATTTAGGTTTTGCCATTGAAAAATATTCCTGCCTCATTTCCAAAATGTGATGTTCTGACACAGACTTTTTTTTTTTTTTTAACTTGGCAAAACTTTATTTAATTCATTTTTCACCTCAGTAAATTAAGGGCAGCAGAGCAGGGTAGAACACCAATTGCCTAAGGTACATTTCTGTTTATTAAGTTATTTAGCCTGTACTCTTTGTTCTCACTGTTTCAAGTACACAAATTGCCTTCTGAACAGGTACCTGACCTAATGACTTGGCCAAAACACCTCCTTCCATGTTTGCAGTGGTGCATGCTGCAAGTTCTGGCCTAGGAAGGATGCGGGTTTGGGCAGCATGAGTGTGACATCCCTTGTGCCTTCAGCTAAGAAAGAGTACAAACACTCCAGAAAGTATCACTCATTTAACTCCTTGAACTTTAGGCAAACCAGTGTGTCCAGCTGCTCTTGTCCCTTCGATCCCCACGTGTCTCTCATAGCTAAATAATTATTATTTGCTCCACTGGAATTGCTGTGAGATACCTCTCTGTGTTCCAGATTCTTCTGAAGAGCCTGGGGAGGCCAGGAGGAGCTCTTCTCCTTGTTCAGTGAGGGGAAACTAAACACAGGAGATTTAGACTTAAAGCCTCTAAATTACTTGGGCACCTGGCTCACCTCCACACCATTTGGTGCCTGGATGCTATTGTGGACTTGGGCTCAAGACTGTGTGTAGAATACCTGTGGCAGAACAGAGATTTGGTCCATAGTCCCTTGAGTCCCAGTGACTGCCTGTGTTTCAGGGGAGGTCTGTCTACCAGGGTCAGCAATTCCTGATTTCCATGGCAATAGTCATAAGTCTGGACTCTTCTTGCTTTAAATACATGGCTGAAGTCAGTGGCCTGAGATGTAGGTATTATACATAAGTAGCAAGGACTTTATAAACCCCAGTCTTGGATCATATTTTAAAGCATTTTTCTTTCAAGAGGAATGAGCCCAGTATGCCTGGCATTGGGCAGGGGTATTGACAAGACCCATGGAAGAAGGCATTACGTTGGATCTGGATGTCTCCTGACTGGTTGCAGCATTTTGAGGAGCAGCTCAGTTGAGATCTGTAGTGTTAATAGGAACTTACTTAGCATTAAGTTTGAGCCTTTACTAACTAGTCTGTAACATATTTTATTTCTTGATATATTTTTAATGTACTGTCTTTGAGAGAGTTTAGGGAGAGATGGGGCTTTTCTGGGGGGATTTGATGTTGTTAAGGATGGGTTTTCTCAGTGTGTGAGAGGCAGCTATGCTTGGGGAAGATGCCCCAGTTCTTGCAAAAGTTGCTGAGGAAAGGGCAGAAATTTTTCTTACACTTTAGTAATATTCAGATGGACTTTGAGGGGATTGATGGTCTTTTTTTTATTCCGGATAATCTTTCTGGAAAAGGAGATTCTGTAGTGCAAAAATAGTTCTGCTCTGCCAGAATCCTGTGACAGTAACTGCAGTAATGAAGCATGGCTAAGCTCTCTTCACCACAGGGAGAAGTCAGGCAGTGTATATGTCACTCAGTGTTTGAGGTTTGTGCATGCTGGAATCAAGAGCATCAGTTCAATGGTGGTCAGTGAAATAACCCTATGGATTACAGAACTGGTCAGGGAGTGCCCACCACACTGAATGACATATTCACTATATATTCTTGAGCAAGAACTTTTCTGTAGCATCATGTAGCGCTTTATACCCAGTATACATTGATATATTTCTCTGTGAAGGACTGACTGAGCACTCTGATATTCCTAAACAGATACAAAGAGTTCATGGGTTGATAAAATATCTTCCCTAACTACGACTGAGCTATTGAATTGGTTTTGCTGAAAAGTGCAAAATTGAGTGAGGTGTATGTTGACCTGCAGCTGAAAAGCTTAGATGTTTATATGAGCTTCCTTGAGAGTCTCTGGAAGAACACTTGGAGATGCTACTGAAGAGAAACTCCTGCAGCAGCAAATAGTGGGTGAAATTATTCAGGACTACTCATGCTCTTAGCAATTCTGCCTTTAGATCTATTGATCTTTCTTTGTGTGTGCTCCTTTTCCACCTAATTTGGCACAGCTCAGTTGCCACTTGGTTACTGACATTACAATGCAGAGGTTGATAAGCACTTGCCAGCATTCAGAAACTTTCCATTCCCACACTTTGCAAGCCCTGTCCGTTTTTCAAACCTGCCATTTGAAGCTGTTTGATTTGTGGAAGAACAATGACAAGTGAGGGAGAAAGTGTTACTACTGATATTTATCCAAGAGCCTCCTTTGGTGCAATTACCAGCTGGGGATATAGAATGTGTGCTGCAAAGAGTCTGTTAGGATGACGGTCAAGCATAGAGGTTAGTGCCCTCTGAGAGAAGCTATAAGAGTGCTGGATCAGCACCAGGCAGTTATAGCATAACACACTGTACAGACTGGGCACTCCACATGGGAAAACGTAGCCAGGGACGTCCCCAGGACAAGGGAGCCCCAGCTTCACCAGTTCCCACTGTCACTGGAGATTTAGAGCTCAGAGGTGGGACTCTTTGCCCTGTGCAGGCAGGAGCACTATTTCATCTTACTGTACACGTAGAGTAGGAGCCATGAGTGATAACCAGCAGGTGCTCTGACAATTCCAGCCTGTGCCTCAAATGTCTTCAGAGACTTTGATCTTGTGAACTACCAAGAGGTAAAATCCTCATGTAGACATTACAGTGAGACTACTCTTCACTGCTTAGCTAATCAAAGATAATCTTCCCCCCTCTCTGGTCTTGCACATTGCCTGCATTAGGGTCTTGTCTGGCCAGGCAGTCCGAGGGATTGATGTGTTTTAATGACCACTGATTACCAGAAAAATCCTGCCACATTGCTTCCTCTTCCACAGTATTCCACACCCCCCCATTTTCTTTTTATTTCAGCTTTCCTACATGTGATTTGCTCTACTCCTATTGTTGGTCCTGCACTGCTTTGCTTGGGATGAGCTGTCTGTGGGTTGCCTGAGGATGGGTTCTTGCACCAGGAGGTGTCTGGCTGCAGCACTGACCTGTGATATGTTCCTGCATCCCAAAACCCATCTGCCTGGGCTGTTTTGTGCTGCCTGTGCAGTGTGCCAGTGCCTGCACAGTGACTTCTTCAGGTTAGAAATAAATAACTGGTTTTAACTTGAGAGAATACCTGATTAATCTCATAGCTACAGTAATGGGTATAGTGGCCCAAGACATTGTGTTTGAGGTGGCTGGGGAAAGAAAATACATATTCAGGCATGACAGTAGCAGCCTCAAATGCAAAGAGTGTGTCTTGTCCTCCTTCAGACTATACCAGAGAAATCAACAAAATTGAGCTACATCCTGGGGGTCTGATTTTGTTTCTCATTGGAGTTTGAATGAAGGGCCACATCTCCATGTATTAGCATCTCCTTCAGCCTCTGGGAGTAATACCTGTGATGGTTTAACTTCACCCACTTCCTACCACGTGGCAACCACAAGGCTGTGGCTGCCCACTTAGTCCCCTCATCTCTTACCTCCCAAGGTGTCTCTGGCACAGGTACTGGTGAACCTGCACTGTGAGGGAGGTGGTGAACTGAGCACTGAATGAAGTGTTTTAAGCAGAGTCAGTTGCCCTATCAGATTCTTAATACCTCCATCCCAGGCTGCTGAAACTCATCAGCAGAAACATCTGGGATATATGGCTTGGCTGTGCCCTGCAAAGGTCAAGACTAACCCTAACTTTTGCTGCTCTGCAGGGAAGTTGAGCATGGGCTTGTCAAGTGGTTTGTGTATTTGACTGAGGTCTTCAGCTAGGGAAGAGGCATTTAACTAGTAATTGTAGTTTAAAAAACACAAGCCCATAGAGAAACAGACCAAAAGTCTATAGAGGAAGCAGGCAGAAGTGTGGATCCAGAGCTGCTTGCAGCTTCCTGCTGCAAGTACTGTGCAGCACACAGTGTAAGGAACTGCAGCCTCACCTCCTTACACTTCCACTCACTTTAAAAATCAATGTAAGCAGCATTATTACTTGATATGGACTATTATTTAATCACCCAGTGGGGCTCTCCCTGTTTTCATGCTTCCCCTAAATACAGCTCCTTAAAAAACCAAACAAATCCATGCTCTCTTTTTATTTTCCCTTGAGAGAAAGCTAGAAAACAGCCAAAGCTCTCAGTGTCTCTCAATGACTTTGTTAGCACTCTCAAAATGTCACACTATGTAAAGATTTAGGATTGCTCAACCAGGAAACCTCACGCAAAGAGCTCTCATTTTTATCTGCAGCAACAGACATTGTGTCATGGATTTTTAGGAATAAAGCTGCAAAACAGCTTGATGTGGGTTTTTCTTTTAACCAAAAACAATGTGTTAAGGAATTCAATATGTGTCATTTTACAAAAGTTCATAGAGTGCATAGAAGTCTTAAGATCTTCTACCTGCAATGACATGTAAATTGCAGTACCACTAATTTTGCTTAACTTCCTATGTGCAACTTCTTCCATAAGGTTTGAATCAGAACTGCTCTTTCAAGAGTTATGAGTTATGGCTACATGAAGTTCTAGCAAGACAGCATGACCACAGCAGAGACTTGGTGCATGTGCTGGTTAATCATCACAGGTAGCCCTGCTGTGGCAAAACTACTTTCACATGGGATTTGGCAGTGCACAAATACAAACTGGCAGATGTGGTGACTTGGCAAAAGTGAAAAAAAAATGATGCACAGACCAAATCCTTGCATTGCAGTATTTTGTTTGAGGTATTAACTGGAAAAAAACCAAACCTAGAGTGCCTGTCATTCTTCAGGGCAGCATGGATTGCCATTTTATTTAATTCCAACTTCTGCATTCCTACTCGCTGGCTGGTTGTTTTTGCAGCAAAATGAGAAGCCACCAGCCTGTTGCTTCCTTCAGGAGAGGTGGCTGATGTGTGGGAAGATAGAGTCACTTAATTACTTTGAACTTAGAGCAGTCCAAGTTTTCCTTAGTGTGCTGACCATTTCCAAGGAATGAACGAACTAGTTTGCTTTATGCTGCTAACAGATCTTTTTAAACCCAAATGCTGATTGCAGGAGGAAAAATTCATCTTTGTAAATTCTGAATATGGGCAGTGGTACAGAAACTGAGGATTTTCAGAAGTGAAGAAGAAAGCTGCTAATCACACTCGATTTGGGACACTGTCTTTCAGAACTGAAAAATTTACCCTAATCTTATTTTTAGCATGAGTATTGCTTGGTGAATGCAATGAATATTCTTCTGGAGGACTAATGAATGACAATTGATTAGGTATCAGTTTTTTTCGAGAATAATGTACTATAGCATCAAGCTATCCGTTAAAGAAAAGAGTGGTTTGAGTTGTGCTATGATGGCAAACTCAAAGTTGAAAACAAGATCAGTCAATCCAATGATTTCTGGCTACAGAAGGAATGCAGGCACATGCTATGATTTGTGATGTTCTTTACCATCACATATTTAAGGGTATTTATAAATGCCATGACTGTTGTTACTGTTATGAATCCTAATTCACAATAGGTCAGTACTCAAATTTCACTCATATCCCACATCACCTAAAGTGACTGGATACCCCGAAGGGATGAGAAGGTTTGTAGGTAGAGGGTAGGGTACAGGTAATCATGGCAAAGTTTGTTGATAAACAAATCATCTTTTGTTAAACTATTGTATTTGGAAAAACTTGTTAAGTTTTCAGGCACAAAAGAACATGTCCAACAATACTGTCTTCTCCTTATAGATATTGCCTTGCTTCTGCTCTTAGACCATCACAACCACAGCTGTTTTCTCAAGACATTCACTCTTTTAGGTGTCTTCTAGAGTTACCTAAAACACTTCTTGTGTTTCCTGTAATCTGCAACTCAAAATACAAACAATATCAACTTTGGCTTGTGTTCAGAAATAATCCTGATAAGATTTCTCAGGAACCTCAACTGAACAAGTTAAAAGTAATTTCATTGACGTAGTTCAGTGGTATACCAAAATACATCAAGATGTTGTTTAGGGCAAGTTTTCTTACTTTCTCAATCCAAATACATAAATAATCATAATGGATCATTCATGGTGTTTCAAGAAAAAAATGTTATAATCTTATGTTTTAGGCTTCTTTCAGCATTCCACTTTTTGCTGTGAGGTCTGGAAATAATTAAACCTACTAAACTCAAAAGAAATGCGTATGGAAAGAAAAAAATGAGGTAGAACTGCAAATACTTTATATTAAAGAGAGTGAGGAGTGAGAAAAATAACATATTGAGATGAACTAGCCTGGGGATCACTGGCTTTGGGCCCTGGTTTTCTGTAGCTGTAGGATATTTGCAAGCTTCTGATGAGCACTGAGTAACTGAATATGGCTTCTGTTGTGAACAGTTTCTGGGAGAAATACCTTTGGAGAGATGTAAATCCTTCTTGGCTGGTCAACAGGACTGTGCTTTTGGCCATGCTAATCTGTTCCTCTTTCCACATCTCTGTCCTATCCACTGAGAAGGGCTTCTTTACAGCTGCAGGCATCCTTTTCATCACATGGTTTACTTGTGGTAACTGTGCCACGCTCAATGGCATGGAAAAATGATGCTCAGGCCTGAACCAAACTTGTGTGCATAAACAGCCCCTGAATGAAAGGTTCCTCTAACCTTAACATCAATTCTATAGGTCTTACTCATTGGAAGAGATAGATTTCTGATGTCCCAGCTTTGGGGACCTTGGGTCTATTTTGAAATCATCTCTAATGAAGATACAGAACAACTGAAGAGATGGTATTAAAATACCCATATGGTTAGTACTGATGATGCTAAGTGTGAACTTAATCTCCTTGAAGTGCCACAAATTAGGAATGTGGACAATGCTGGATGGAAAAGTAATTGTGTATGAATTAGTCTACTGATGTCAGGGGAACAGAACTATGGTGTGTACACACTATTGCTAGCTCTTGAATGGCTTCCAAATAATATTGGAAGACAATTTGCCGTACAACTGGGTCTTCTCTATCTGCTTGTGAAAGCTTTCTGGAACCATGTGGAGAAGATTTTATTTTATTTTAAATCTGAGTATCTCCAGGATATTCCAATGCCTCCTGAGCTTGGAAAAAAAAAACTCTAACTATTGCATAGTTCCAAAAACTCTGGACTTGAAACATTTGGACATCTCCATGGAACGAATATAATTCCTGTAATGAACCACGTCCTTAAGAAACCAGAGAGTTTCCACTTGATATCTTAAGGCCCTCTAAGAAAGCTCAAGAGAAGGTGTTTTTCACTTTTTTTGCTTTGCATTCACAGCTGCACACTTAGCAATATGCCTATATTATTTGAGAGCTATTGAAATGAATTTTTAGAATTGGGTTGGTATTTTGCTGGTGAATGAAACAATAATATAACTGTCATGAGACTATTAAGTATTTTTGGATAAGTTATAGAATAAACAAGGTAGTGGCTTACATGCTTTGAGCATTGACTGTTTTGGTGGGGTTTATTAGTAACTCTTGGTCATTTCTAATATATTTTTCCATACACAGATTCCTTCCACTGGAAGTCTTGGCCTGATACAAATATGGCTTTAATATAAATTGATCTTTTTATTTGACAATATCAAGTTCTTAGGAAGAAGAAGACATCGTACTGATGTGTAGAATGTACCATTTCTTCTTGGCAGGGGTGATCATTTCATGTCCCCAAAATCAAATCAAGATTTATAACAAAACAAACATGTCTTATTGAAATGAATGGGAGGCAGGAGCTGGTCAACACGAGTAACAGTCTTGTAACGACTCTCAAGCTTCTCTGTTTGACTTGATCTATACAGAGAAAGTTCCTTCATCTCTATCAATGCACATAAGAACTTTTGTACCTGCAGCAGCACCTCTCATGCCAAGCATGAAAAGGCAAAAAGATGAGTGGAAGTGGGTGTTGGTGAAAGCAAGGCAACCTGGAATTTTGGCTAGTCTCAAATTTTGGAGAAGCTGCCTTGATTTTTTTTGGTGGGAAAAGGATTTGCAGAAGATGCCATGCTAATGTGTTATCTAGAGTTGCTCTGATTGGGAGCCCAGGGCAAGCACCTTTTATTTCTCTGTATCCACATCTCCTCTAGCAGAACTGGCCCCTTTCCTTTGTGCTACTGCAGAGAAAGCAGTGACAGCAAAGCTTAGCTGGAGGCTGATAGCTGCTTTGGGACCTTGTTGTAGGCTTTGGTTACTACATTTTTTCTTTCTTATTCAGTGTTTTTTTTTTTTCTATCTTTCTTTTTTTTTTAATATCCCTCCAACCTATGTCAAACTTTCTTAGATTGCAAATGCTGAGGGCTAGTTTGACATACACCGTCCCGGTACATTTTCAACTCCTAAGCATTACTGCCCAGCAGCAATCCACTTCAGGTCAAGTCTGAGGCTCAGCCTTGATATGGTTTGGCCCTTTATGGAAAGGGTTTTTGTGGACTGCAGTTCAAGGGAGGCAGGCATGCAGGCAACCAGCCTGGCTGTGGGATGTGAGCAAGACAAGTAGCTCCATCATGTGTGGGACAGGTGGTTGGATGGAAGATGTAGGGGTGCTATCTGCATGCAGGCTGGGGAGGAAGCTGTCTGGGATGGGTTGTGGGCAGCGAGGACTGTGTGAGGGATCAATACAGGATAACCTCTAAGCCCAAATTGAAAAATACCTTATCCCACCCTGCAGTCTTAAGAGAACTGCTTGGTGCCACTTGCTGCTTGGATGCAGCACTGTGGCTTATTGCCAGCATTATCAAGAGCCATGCACGTTGTTAGGATGGTTTGTCATCTTGGTTACACTGTCCTAGTACACCCCAGTCTTTGCAGAATTATGCAGGGAAGCAGACTTGAGCCCTGCCTTTGTTCACAGTCTTGTGCTCCTGTACCTTTGATGACTGACTGTGATGTCTGTCAATCCCTGTGTCTGAGTAAACCTGTGCTTTGAATTCTCACCTGGGCTCCCATCTGCACCTATTCTATGTGAAGGGGCCTCTCCACTCTGCAGCAACCTATAGGGGTTTTGTGGTCTGAGAAGAGGTGCAAAAGGAGCCAACCAACCCATTGCAGTGCTACCCGTGTACCCTTTCCTCTTTTGAGTGCCCAGTGCCTGCTGTGCAGCTTCCATCAGCAAGGTCTATCAGGACTGATCCTTTGTGTCTGTCTGTGGTCTGAGGTCTTTGATGCTCATGTGGTTGGCTGGTGGGATATTGGGAACAGCATCTTCCTCCTTGTAGAAATGTTATGTTTCTGAAATGAAGTGTGTTGTTTGCATGTCAAATGGCACAGGGCATTTTCACAGCTCTCCTGGCAGCCCACAGGCTTGGCATATTGCAAGCTGAAGAGCTGCCAAGGGCAAGCATTTAGAAAAAAAATAAAAATAAAAAAATCCCTTGCAGGCAATTGCCAGAATTTGGTGCCAGATTAATCAGAACTCCCCATTGTCTCTCTGAGACAAATGTTCTGATTAAATCTATTGTTGTTGGGCTTGATGGGACAAAGTGTTACTGAGTTACATCATAGCTATAATGTGGAAACTGGAACACAGCACAATTTATGGTGGAATGTTCCCTGGTATTGTTCAGAAATATCACCCCAGAAGAAGTTTGTGGGAATGATTATTTGAAAGCTGCTGGTCTAACAGTGGCATTAGCCCAGCTCCAGGATGCCTAACTAGGCTCTGCTCCATAGCTTAAGTAAACTACTTAACCTCCCTGCCTCTGGTTTGCTCTTTATGAGCAGTGGTGTTAAAGTGCTTGTCTGCCTTCCTCCAAGCATTTGCTTGTGTTTCCAGCTGGCTCTGGTTCATGCACCCGTGCTGGTGTTGCAGACTTTTGCCATGTGCATTGCGCTGGTGTTTTGCTCTTCTTTCTGTCCAACCTGGTCATCATGTTCTCATCACTGCAGCATCTTGCAGATGAATTTGAGTGACTGTGGGTTGCTGCCTGCTGGGCTAACATGGCAGGCAGAGCCCAGGACCCACTGCTCCATAGTCTCCTGCAGGTCGGCAGATCAGTGCCACGTGAAGAGGACTGTTGGTCCTACACATGGAAAAGAAGCAAGCAAAGTGTGGGTTATGCAAGAGGTAACGCTGACAAGACCTCAAAAAAGCTATTGCAGAACATGAAAAAGGTGGGAATCAGACTGTCTCGTCTAGCCACCTTATGTGACTCTTAATAAAAGACATATATATCCATGTGACGTGCTGCATGGGATTGAATCCAGATTTCATGGCTCCCATCCATCTTCATGCATACTGAATGCTGCCTGGTTCCTGGTCGCTCTTAGCTAACCAGGCTTACAGATGTGACAAAGCACACCAGATAACTTGACCAACCTTATGGTCATCAATATTAAGCTGAATGCTGAAACTTGGGGAGAAGTTGGAGAAACTATCTCTTTCTCACTGACAGTTTTATGTAGCAAAGCAACAAGGTTTACATGAGTGTCTTCTGACATTTGGTAAAGTCATCTCTGCAAAATGTCATTGTGTCGGGGACAAGTGGCTTAGGAAAGCAATCCACAAAGCATACAGGGGTCTTAAATTGGGTGGAATTTACCTGCTCAGGTTTATCACATCAGTGGATCATAATGTGTCATCTTATGTCTGTAGTTTTTTGAGATGCTCTGGGCACCCCAACTCTGCGGAAAATTTTTGCATGATGTAAAAAATGCTCAGCCTTTGATGGCCCTCCCCATCCTGGCTGAGTCACCTGCTCAGATGCCTTTCTCCCTCTTTGTGCAGTTTGAGGTGGAGAAAAAAGGCATGCATCTCAAAGGTGCACTGGTTGCTGTATGTGCTCAAACCATGTCTCATTCTTTTGAATTTGACTTTGAATTTGACTAAGGGCATTCATGGTGATGCTCAACTCTTACGCATGAAGTTCTGCTTTGGCAAGCACACATGTGAGAAGTACTTTAGTGTATTATAAGTCGTTATCTTGAAGGCTTCCAAACAATTTCTTTATTTACAGCTCCTTATAGCCACAAAGAGAGTTACAGTCAACCGTGACTTATTCTGGGATAGGGAGCTACAATTCAAAGTTGTACAAATTAATCATACAAAAAAATCCCATTTTGTAGGTATATGAAAGCCCTAATGTTGTTGAGGAAAGACTTTTTTTTTTTTGAGGCTTTTCTACCATAAGTAGCCAATGTAAATGTGCAGGACTCCAGAGATTAGAAGAAATTGGAGAAGGTTTTCTTTCAGATGCCATGTGTTTTCTCATATTGCTCTGTTGGGGTCGGATGAGGCCAGACCAGGGATCTGGGTGTGACCTGGGTTTTAACCATATGTCTAAGCCACCTTAGGTGTGGTTATCACTGGCATGTCTGAGACTTACTGTTGGGAAGGAGATCCTTGACCCTCAATTTCATTATATTTCTAAACAAGGGCGGAGAATGGACAGGACCAGTGGCTTTAGTTGTGCTGGGTTGTAGCAGAACACCTTTCTTTCCTTCATCTACTCATGTCTTTGCCTTTGTTTTTCTTGTTTTATTGCTTTGCTTTGCCTGGGTTTGAGGAGAGGCATGAATTAAAAGCTAAAAAAATTGCAGCCTGTGGCATCAGCAAGCAGCTTTCATGTTGCAATCACCTGGGTTATTGTCATAACGTTTTTTGCATTTTGGTCATAAACACACCACTCACTTAAGGCACAAAGACCGTGATGTATGTTGATTTTGTCTGACAGTATGTGCTTAGAAAATAAAAGGTTTCTTTTTGTCATGTGTGTTTAAAAGAGAAGCTAATTAGGAAGGAATGTTAACATATGGCATTAACCACCAGTTGCAACATAACAGCAAAGATAAATTTAGTAATAGTGAAGGGGCATAAGCCAAGTACCTAGACCAGCAAACAAAAATCATTAATGTTACCAAAAATGGTTTGCTAATGATATTGAAACAAGTAAGAACAGTTCAACTGGCAGCTTGAAGACTGACATTAGGACCAGAAACGTAGACAGAAATTAATAAAATAAAGTGATAGAACTGTTTCAAAAAGATGACTGCATGGATTAGTTGCCTCATCATCTGATGAAGTTAGCTTGAATGCCAGCTGGTGAAGCTATACCACTGATTTCCACAAGCCATGGCAACTTATGTCCTCTGACAACTTCATTTTGAGCAGCTCAGGTCTTTGTTTAGATCTGAGAATGTGCTGCAAACCCAGTGCACCAGGCACAGCAGAAGACGTAAAGCTTCTGCTGCAGAATGTAAAATCCATTAAGGTAATAAATTGTCTCTCTGGATGATAAGAAAGAGTTACTGTGCCACTTCTGGGTTTGTGGAGGGACTGCAGACACTGACAAAGTAGGGACAATGCATAGTGTTATGGGATGTATCCTTGGACAATGCAAATAAGCTACAATGGAGGAAAGTGCTGAAAATGTGTGCAGTGCTGTGAAGAATGGATTCAAGATGATGTGAACTAGGAGTGTATATTCTCATCCCAGGAGAGGAAGAATGAAACAAGTCTAAATCTGTTTTAGGAATGGCATCTTAACACAGTCTCACGAGCACCACAAGAAATAACAAAATATTAGTTGGAGAGCTTCCAAAGATAGAAAATCTTTGACCCAGAAACCCCACTTCTTCCAGTGAGCAATGAAATTAGAGGAGGTCATATCTGCAGAGCTGCAGATATCTCTACCTGTTTGTTTTCATGCTCAGATGGGTCAGTGAGATGTTATTTTTTTTGCAGCCTCATTACAGGCAGGCTTGTTGTTTAGCTTGACGTTACCTATTTCTTAATATGCTTACAAATCCTGACTTCCTTTGTTCATAGACTCTGCCATTCCAGACATTTTTATTTAAAGTTTTCTGTTACACAAAATGTCTGCAGGTTTTAATGGGACTAATGTGTACTTTAGCAGGGCTAAACATGCATTACACAAGCTTGAAATCCTTTTAGGAGTTACTTTATTATTTTTAAAACGTTTTAAGTGGCTTGTTGGATTGCTAGCAGTGAGAACAAGCAGTTCTTTGCCTACACAACACCTTAATGTCTTTAAAACCCAACAGAGCTATAACCTATGTGACTTCCATCCCCATGTCAGATGAACTGTGTCCAGCAAACATACACCTGAGATGAAATTGCTGCTTTGGTTGTGTTATCTCCAGCTCAAGGAAGTGAGAATAAAAAAACAGATTATTTTCTCACTCAATTTAAAGAACTGCATGTGCATTGCTCTAGGAAGGACACCTTTTCTTATTCCACCAGCATGAAGCTTTTGCCCATGCTGCAAACTTGACCAGTGCTGCCCATGTCACTGCTCGTTTGAGGCCAATAAAAAGGTTTAGAACTTTTTGTTGAATTTTTAATTCTCAGATAACCCTTTTAGATTCACCAATACTCTTCTGTGTTATTGAGCCCCTTGGTGGTCCTTTTCAACTAAACCCTGTCTGTTACTGCAACCTCCACCTTGAACTGATGGGAAAACGCCATCCTGACCCAATTGTGCTTTAATTAGCGTCTAGTTCTCAGCAGTAACTCTGGCAAGTGTGGTTGCCATTTGTCCTGGGATCAGACAGGTTTCTTGTGACAGAACTGTTACATACACAGTCGCTGTGGACCCTGCTCCTCTCTGCCTTTGTTGAACCTGTTCTTCAGTCCCTCACTCTATCCCACATTTGTCCCACAATTTGTAGAGTGCTTAATCTCTATAGAACTGGGGCAACGTTTAGCAACATAGATCAATAGAGCATTTGATGGTAACAAGGCAATATTTAGCAATATACATCAATAGGAAATTTTATGGTACATGAGGCTGCAATAGTTTTTACCCCTAAGCAAAAGCTGCTTTCCCTGTTTGAGCACGTTGGCACTACTGTTAGTGTATACACAGAAGCCACTTGTCTCCACTTTTGCTGCTGCTCCAAGGGGACTGAACCAACGGGTCTCATTTTTGTGTGTCTGGAAAAATCTGAGTTTCATGTTCCTGTGAGCTACTGCATAGCTGGTGCTTTGTGAAGTGTCTTCAGCTCTTTCTCAGCATTTGCCTACTCAGGCTGCTGGACATTTTTGCAGACTAGATTTCAGTTCTCTTTCTGGACACACAATTTCCCTGCATCGCTTAACACCTCAGGGCTCCTCATATTCTTTTCACCTGTTGCAGTGAGTGTGTTATGCAAATGATGTCATGCAGATTATCCTGGTTGCAATCAAATTATGTCCCATCCCATACAAATTTCCCTGTGAACCACAAGCTACGTTGATGGCTTGTTATGGTCCATTCTCTGTATTTTGTTACAGCACTGTAGGACCCTTTGTTGCTGAAAATGTCTGGTGGCATCATCATTAGCTCCACAGGGGTGCTGGCATCAGCCTCTGGACAAATGCAGCAGCTATCTGCAGAAGGCAGGAGATCTTCATGGCCCGACCCAGGGAACACACCATCTTTGAGGAACACTTATTCCTGTGCTTCATAACTATGGTAGAGTTAGGTTTTCCTCTTTTTGTCTGGGACATAAATGCTAAATCTACACACTCCTGGCTGTTGTTATGCTCAGCTGGTGTGGAGCAACATCTCTGGTGGCTTCCAATCAAAGCAAATTAGCTAAAATCAGAAGAGAGGCAAACACACCCGGGTCAATCAGAATAGCAAAAGGTCTGGAATACACAAAGAAGGTGAAGGAAGATAGCTTGTTTGTACACTGCGTGCAAAGGATGGGAGTGGACATGACTGTCTGTCCCCTCAGTTTCATCTCTGAAAAATACTTTCCTACAGTTGATAGAAATAGTGGAGGTCTGGTCTGAATGACCCAGTGGGTCTCTAATTCCTAACTTCAGTTAGTGATGTTCTTGTAAACATGTATGCAGATAAGATTCTCCCTTGGAAAAAGTCCTGGTAGCTTCTGCCAGGCTTTGGACTAGTCTATGGAGATCAGAGTTTGGTAGAAATGTCTAGCATGACATTTCAGTTGATTCATCACCCCTGGAGGTATTTAAAAGCCATGTAGATGTGGCGATTAAGAATGTGGTTTAGTGGTGGACTTGGCAGTGCTGGGTTAACATTTGGACTTGTTGATCTTAGAGGTCTTTTCCAACCTAAATCATTATGATTCTGTGATTCAGCATGTCACTGCAGCTTGCTGTACTCTCTGCCTGCTGCATGGTGCAGCCATCCCTGCTGTGTGACTATGAGAGGGCACTGCTGTGGCCATGTAAATCAGCATCATGTCACTCCTGCAGCTTCCTTATTTTCTCTGGTGTGTGCCTACTAGTCTGAAACTGTCTAAAGTGACAAGTGACTGAGGATTTTCCATGCCCATCTTGAGATAAACCATCGAGCACACTCATTTTTATCTTATGGGCATTTTAAAGTAGCAACATATGAATCCACATGACACCTGTAGAAAAGTCCCTGTGATTTAGCAGTAGGAGAGACCACACACACATAAGTGCAACATGAGGGAAAGCTGCATCACTGTGGTGTCTGAACCCCTTGACTGGCATTTGCCTCCACCTCAGGCTTTGTGGGAGGTAGTTAATGCTGAGGTGAACTGAGGACATATTGCAACTGCTCACACTTTTATATATGGGTTTTCTGAGATGCAGTTTATATGTGTGAAATCATAGCAGTCCCAGACTGATGGCAATCAGTGTTACTGGCAAATAGTATCTACTTATTGTCACTGTTGGGAGTAGTGTACGAGTAGAAGGATTTTCATAGCCACCCAGGGTAGTGTGTCAAGGATCATTTCCCCTTGGCTTTCCTTGCAAGAGACTGATTGCTGATAGAAAGGACATAAATTTCAACCTGTTTGAGCTGGTTGTAGCCAGTTTTCCATAAAGCACATTACAGTTTTGAAACCAAGGAATGCTCTTTAGAATGGATGGTGAGAAGGGAATGGCATCTGTTCAGGCCAACATGGCTGAAGAAATTCTGAGTATGCTTTTGTGCAATGAACATGATGCATGTGTATGTGTGTGTGCATACATATAGGTAGGACTTTCATTTACACAGCTGTAAATAATCTTGACTTATTTTCTAACAGTCAAATACCTACAGAAATACCATTTGTATTTTAGTGCTGTTTTGCTCATTCGTTCAGTATTATATCAATTTTTGCACTGCTAGTGACAAGATGGAAATTATTCACACAGAGATATGATAACTGGAAACTTATTGCTGTAATTCTTCTGGTTTACTTTTTAAAGGTAGGACATGCAGTGTGCAGGTGCTGACACTGTCTGAAAAACATAGTCTTCTTTCCTTTATCACAGTGGGCTGCCAATAATGTTTGAAAAAGTTCTGACTGTCTATATTGAAAATCAGTATATTCAACAATATACAATCCCTACCAGAGTATTGACTTGCTCTGTAAAACACAGATTTCGTCTGCCCTAGTTTTAAGTTTTCAAACACCCATGAACAGAATTTCCTATGTGCCACATTTGAAGAGACTCTAAGTTGTTCTGAGAAAACATGAATAATAATTGGCTATAGAGCTGGTCAGTTGTGTTTTCAGACAAGTCTGTGAGTTGCACACATGTGCTTACACTCACACAGGCTCCTCCTTACATGGGCTGTATAAGGTAACTTAAGTTTCCCCAGCAAAGGTGGTCTGCAGTTTGAGTTCTCAACTTTGCTCTATCACTTATGCCTGCTGACAGCAATTTTTACATTGAGGGACAATTACAAACCTAGCCAAAGGCTGGTATTTCTGCAGAGTGTCTGAAATAGCAATCAACTCCCTTGTTCCTGCAGGAGCTTCCAGAAAAACCTTCCCTGTAATATGATCAGATCATCTTGTTTGGATTAGCAAGTTGTCAGTCTGGTTGTTGCTCCTGCTCATCTTTAATCTAGCTACAAGCTGTCAGATACTTGATTTGATTCTTATGTTGGACCTGTGGAAAAACTGCAATGCCTTTAGGATCATATACTGCATGGCTGAGAGTGAAAAAGCATGTCCAGTTTGGAAGTCTGCTTTTTATGAAGTCCTCAGTGATGATATGAAGCACAAACTTGAAATCCCTGCCAGGGCAGTCTGAGAAATACAGATTTTATGAGATACTTAAGGAATTTGCAAACATTTTTGAGGGTAGAACCAACAGTTGTTTCAAATATATTTATCTGTGACCTAGAAAAATTGTTCTTGTGGTTTTGTGATCTAATGTCTCTTGTGCTATAGACATCCACAGTGACTTTAATAACCGATTCATCACCAGTAGTCCATTTCTACTGGCCAAGGACACCATATGCCTGTTGCATATGAGCTTTCAGAGGGCACTTGGATTACATTACACAAACGAGGTACTACCATGTATGAAAGGGCTGCATGACTTGTATTTTTACTTCAGTTAAAATATAACCAAAACATAATCTCTTGTACATGACTGTATGAGAGACCAAATCACGTGCAGCAGCACAGACATAGTGGCACTGTGATAAAATTAATTGTTAAAGGATTTAAGATATGGCCCTCAAAGATTGAAAAAGGCACTTCTTCTATATGTGAGGACATTAATCTCTGCAGTTCTAGTAATTATCTTTTATTATGCTATGTTATATTTTATTTTATTTTACTATGCTCTTTATAGTGCTTTTTGTCATGGCTAAAGCAACTGGTGTGTATTTGAAGTGTACTTTTAAAGCACCAATAGTGCTTTTGGAAGTTGGCTGCATTTCAGTGAGGGTGAAGTGTCAAGTATGCTACTAAAATTTCAGTAGATTTGTAGCTATTAATTCTCTCATTCATTTGTCTGTCCAGCTGAATTATGCCACTTTCATTTGGTACAGGTGAGATTGACACTGGCATAGTACTTTCACCTCTAGAGCTTTTTAAAGAAATAAAAAACAATAAAATGAATGGGGTACAGAAAAAACACCCCAAAAGGGGCATTGGGAGAAGCCTCTTTTCACAGTAAGAGATGTAAGATACTCCCTTTGTCCTTTTAACTCATGTAGAGCAGGCCGATTTTATTACCCCGAGTAGCAGCAGAAGAGAGAGCAGCATGCCATTTCTTCTGGAAAGAGCAGTGACATGAAGGGTTTTCAGTCAGCTGAAGAGAGCTGCTGGAACTTAAAAATAAAGTATAACTTTTAATGGGAAGGTGATTAACCAAACTACTATGGGATGGCATTGATTACCTGCCTCTTTGTAGTTACTGAATGTGGTCCTTACTTAAAGGTATGTTTTAGTCCTACCCAGGTACTATTGTTGCAGAAGAAGCCATTTCAATAAATAGAAAGAGAATTGACAAGCACCATGGTTCCTTTTGGCTTTAACCTCTCTGAATTACCAGGGTATTAGTTGTTTTTGCAGCCATGCCATTTATGAAATTCAGTACACCTTCCTCCAGTGTTTGGTCCTGGGAAAAGATCTTAGCACATACTAGACCAGATGCTCGAAATTTGATGTTTAATGTTTATTCCTTTCTGTTACATTCACCAGGTTCTATGCTGTTATATTCTTCATAATACCTGAACATTTTCTTCCATGATGGTTCCTTTGATCTTTTTTGGGAAGGTAGGTGCATATGTGTATTTTGCATTGTATTCTCCATTTTTGGAGAGGGATGTGCCTTGCACAGAGGATGGGGATATGTGACAGAGAGACCCATGTTGAGGTTTCTATGAGACATCAGCCCAGCACAAATATTGGGCTGAATGTTTGTCAAATTCTAAGTCTTTGGGTAATAGTGTTACAGATGTACAGTATTTTGTGCTCCACCTCTTGGCAAACATACTCATTAATCATCCATTTGGTAAAAAATCCACATATGTGCTGGTAGGAAAAAAATTATAAGGGAAGACTTTTTGCTCGATAGTCAGAACATGGAAAAGAAACAAGAACACGTGGAAAGTATTTTGGAAAGCTTTGGATGAGTGGTCTATGAGTGTACATTAATGAATTCATTATAATGTTCAAGTGGACATTACTACAAAGTGTTGCAAATGGAAACAAAATCCAAGTTTTGATCATTCTTGGGTATGCCCAAGATGACAAGGTAACTTGTTTTATAGAAATGCCACATGCTACTCACCTTACCAGATGTGCCAAGCAAGATTGTCTGAAACTGAACTTGAGGTAAGGAAATGAAGGAGCCCAGTCCTGTGGTGCAATACAGGGAACATGTGCTACTGGTGTTCTCTGTAGGCATTAACACCTACTAGCATAGACCTGTGCTAGCACAGATTTCATCCCTGTGAATGCACATAGACATGGATGATGTGTGCAGTGTTGGGCTCTACCCTCTGCAAGTGACTAATAGCTGCAAATGTGGATTTTTCCAAGATCCTGCTTCTCTACTCTGATTTCCAGAGTCTTTACTGGACACTTGGGTAGGAGAAAGAGTTTCATGGTCAATGGATCGGGCTCAGAAAATTAGAAAATGAAATACTTTATGAACCATATTTAGAGAAGCATTTGCAGCAGAGTTATAAGTAATTAATTTATATTGGTAGGTAAAACCCATGGAAAGAGGATAGACATGGCCAGACCATTGAGAGTGCTCAGACGACTGCCAGTGTTGTGCATGCAGGTCACATAGATGAATACAGCCATGCTGCTGAAAAGCAGTGAGAGCACAGGGCTTGGAAAGACAGAGAGGAACGTGCCATTTGTGCCTGATGATAGCATCATGTCTGGCCCCCTCCCTCTCTCCCTCCCAGCAACTGCTGTGTGCATACAGAATCCCTCTCTCCCTGTGACAAGTTGTAGGGGATCCCTGCACTTATGTCATATTCAATAAATACATCTGTTAAAACCCCCCAAAATTGTCTCACACAACCCTGGGCATGCAGCCCATGAACTTTTAGAGTAGGGCTTCCTTTAAAAAATTACATCAGCTTTCTTTCTGGAACTTTGAGATGTACATGTGATGCCCCCATGGCTACAAGGATCTTGTGTTCTTGGCTGACTGTAGCACAAGTTGGTGAGGAGCACTATTGTCAGCAAAATGTAGCAATGCTCTTCAGTGCTCAGTTCCCTTTGCACCATGTCTGGCCTCCCTTCTTGATGCTCTCTTCTGTGTGCCCCTGTTTGCACGAATGTTTCTGGTTCCTATCATGGGGTAAAAAACCTTCCCTTGGCAAAAAGGTCCTCCCTTGACCATCTTCCTTCATCTCAGTTGTTTGTTCTCAGATGAATTATTGATCTGGTCCTGGTAGCCTTGAGCATTGTTTCCAAACAGCAGAGACAGAAGCCTCTTGGAAAAGCAATGATGAAACCAGAATGATAATTGATGTTGGTTATGAAGCATTTCTGCAGTCTCAACCAGGCAGGGTCCAGTGGGTGGCCAAGGCATGGCTGAGGGACAGAACTGGTCTCAAAACTGAGAAGTTTGCTCATTTAAAGGTGAGTCAGGTATTTGTATGGTGCAAATGGATTACTGGCATCAGATGTCAGCCCAAAGACCTGTGTTTTATTCAGGATGAGAGAAATGAGATGGTTTCTGAGCTTGCAGGTTGGAGCCCGCCTGAAAATGGTCCTTCTTGACCATTCCTACTGGGACCAATTCCCTCTCTCCCCTAGACATGGCTCTCTCTGAGTCTGCTTTTCTGCAGCCTCTACAGCAATCCCCCTTCTGAAATTTATTAGAGGAACAAATTGCTAATACTGGTAATGACCTGTTCACCTCCAGATGCCTTCGTGCAGGCTGTGTCAGGGAATTTCATGGTGGGATATTTTTCAATAATGAAGTAAGTTGGCAAAGGAGAGTTTTCTTTGCAGGACCTATCATTAAATAGCCCACGCGCTGTGCTGGCCATTACACGTGTGCCCTCATGCCCTTTGTTAACGAACCAGTAAAAGGTGTGTCATGAGGCACATTATTCCTACAGATGAATCAATTCACTAACCCATTTTCTAGCAGCAGCATTAGGTTTCTCTGTTCCTTGTCACCCTGAAGCGCTGGGTGGATGCTGTCTGTGGCTGGGCAATGTCTCTGAAGCTGAAATGACCCAATGACCAGCCAAACAGAATTTTGTCTCCAAGAACTGTGTGCAAGAAGCTGCCTTGCCAGCATGGGCATGGACTGCTCGGAAGGTGTTGCATTTGAGTCTCTTCCTAATGAGCTGTGGGATCTGGGAGTCATGCATTAGACAAATCTTTCCAGGAATTTGACTTGAAAGCTTACCACATATCCAAGTACAAGACATGCCCATGCAAACGAACAGTTGGGTATCTGAACTCCTATTTTTCTGTATTTATTCTACGTATTTATTGGCCCTTGTTCTTGCAGGGTTTTTCAAAGTCCAGTATAATATCAGATGTGCCAAACACCATAAAAAAACCCAACTCATCAATCTCAATAGATTTTTGTTTGGCACTTACAGGTTAGGCCTGGAGACTCTACCCTTTTATAAGCATACTGTGTGCTTTTAAACACATGTATAAGGACATTGAGCCATGAAGTTTGCATTTGCTCTGCACTGACCCATGCCTGCAAGTGAACCAGTTGTATAAAACACACAGCGATGCTATATTTTCCTGCTCCCCATGATGGCAGAACTCCAACAATCTGCTGAGTGCTGGCTGCCACCAGCCCTGTGCCTCAAATCACTGAGTCTTTGGGCTGACATGCTAACAGGACAGCCTCTTGCCACAGAAGGACAGCCCATCTCCTGCTGAGTCTTGCTGTGGTTGCTGCATCACCTGGACCCCATCCTCTCCTCGCCGTCAGACTGTTTTTGCCATTCCAGCCCGTCAGTGTACCACAGCCATCAACATAGACATTCCAGGGGAAGTTGTGCAACTCTCCCTGTTTAATCATTAACTGGGACATTATGGCTGTTATTTATTTATTTATTTATTTATTGATTTTGCGAGGGGAGACACTTGTTGGACAGGGCAGGCTGAAACACACGCAGAGATCTGGCACTCAGGCGTGCTTTGCCCTGTGTACATGAAGCTGAGCAGTGCAAAGCTAGCCAGAATTGAAAGCAGGGTTTCCAGTGATGAAGCGAGCGAAACCAGCTGTTACTCATAAGGAGCTCTGGCTTTGCTGTCTGAAGGTCCTGCCTGGGAGCTGCTTCATACATGGTGTTGAGTGCATCAGCATGAAGAGCCTGCCTTTGTAATGGGCAAAGCAAAGGCAATGGGGTGACCCATGGCCAGATCCAGGACTTAGATGTGGAGAGTCAGGTTGTCAGAGCAAGCACCAAACCATCATCACAGTGAGAGGAT